>NW_015177088.1:159807-244779 GCF_001447785.1 Gekko japonicus | reverse complement strand
GAAAACATACCAAGATTACAAAACCAGCTAACAATACTGCATTATTTAAATAAAAGACCAAATAAAATAGCTAAATATTCTTCCTGATAATCTTGCTCATACACATCTAAATAAAAATGTTTACAACAAAATGAAACTCACAAATACTGTTCCAGTCAAGTATTACCTAAATGAAAAAGGTTAGAGAAAAGATCAAAGTCATCTACTGTAAAAGCAATAGAGTCAGTACTAGATGCAAGGCTGGAATTGGAACCAATTAGAACGCTGTAATCTTCTAAGGGAGCGATTTCTACAAGAGTGATTGGAAATAGTTCAGTAGTGAATCTGGGTTCACTAAATTTGCTAGAGTTAGTACTAGAAGTTTCTAATGGGATGAATGGAGAAAGTTCACTGGAAAATCTTGGTTCATTAAACTCAAACTCACTACAGTCATTTTCACTATCACTAGAGTCCTGAGCTGGCATAAGAGTTCTGTGTCGGCTGGTGGCTCGCAAATTTTATTATTCAGGAATAAAGTCTAAGTTCAGGAACAATAGCTGGAAAAAAGAATGGTTCAAACTGGAACAAAGCTGAAAGAACAAAATGCTGGCTGGAGCAATGAAATGCTGGCTCTGCGCGTCGAGATGGCTTGCGCAGTTGGCAGGCGTGCAAACGTTGCCTGCTAGGATGCAAACACAAGGGGTTCCCACTGAATGGGAATGGCTGTTGCGGGAACTACTGCTGGTGCTCTGACACTGATGGCTAGGTGTCAGGTCTGGGTCTGGGCCTCGGCTTCTGGATCTTCCACCTGCTGCAGGTCCAGATAGTCATCTGGAGCGGCTGTTGGTAGTTCAGGCTTGGGTTCCACTGGAGACAGAACCCGTCTTGTGTGAGACGTGAATCCAGGCATCAAGTTCTACAATCCTTATGATGCAGTGGTGGTTGCTAGAAATGTCACAAAATGCTTTGATACTGTGCATCAGTAGCCAGACTTGATCACCAGGTTGGATGCATGGCAAGCCACATCAGCCGGGACAGATTGGGAGTTCTAGACTTCAAAATGGAGTACCTTTAAAGGGGTAGCGAGAAACAAAATATATTTAGTCACACAATCACTTTCTTCAGTCAGGCTTTGCAGCCTCTGAGGGTTATAATACACAGGGAAACCTTCCAGACAATCGATAACCGATGCATTAGATCCAGGTAGTCAGCCGTATTGGTCTGAAGCAGTGGAACAAATTTAGAGTCCAGTGGCATCTTTAAAACCAACAGTGTTTTATTCAAGATACACGGAAGCTCATACCTTGAATAAAACTTTGTTGGTCCTGAAGGTGCCCCTGGAATCTACATTTGTTCCAATGCACTAAGATTGTAGAAGTCAAGAACTAAAGCATAGCGTAAGCATTCACATGACCCATTAAGCATTACAGAAATCACATACATAGGATTCTAGTTGCAATGAGCTAAACACAGCGGTGTAGACCACAGTTCTTAATCATTACTCCAAGCAAGCTGGTGACAACATTGTGTGTTGCGAAGTCCTGTTACCTGCTCAGCAAAACCCTCTTAATTAAATAATCCACTTTCAATCCATTTTTAATGAACTATCCAACTGGATTTTGCCAGTTCACACAGTAAAAATCCAGTTTGAAAGTGGACCACAGTGTGTGGACCACAGTTCTGATCCAATAGAATTTATTGTGTTAGCCATAGGCCAAAGTTACAGAGCATTCAACTACAACAATAAAATAATACAATAAAATAGATAAAAGAATAAAACCTAAAACATACATAAGATGTTAAATTATACAGTAGAATGGCAGTAGGTTAAAATGACCTCCATGTTATAAGAATGATGCCTATGGTACCCCTCTAGCTCTAATCTTTTTAGCCGCAATCTTCCCAATTTCAGAGTATGCATTTATGGTAAATAAAATTCATGTCAAGAATTTGTCTCTGGGTATGCTGTACAACAGGCAAATTAAAATACAGTGGGCAGGGGTCACTTCATAGAAAAAGAGGTGCAGGAGCTCATTAGCATAACTCATTAGCATATGCCACACCCCCTGACATCACCAGAAGTGTGTCAGAAGACAACACCCACCGCTCAGGCTCCACTGGACTGTTTTGGATTGCTAGCTATTGGGGGGGAATGGGATGTGCAGATCTGTACTCACAGAGGAGGGAGAGCTTGTACCTGAATAAAACTTGGTCTTAAAGGTGCCACTGGGCTGTTTTGGGCGGGGGGAGCTTTGCAACTTACCTGGTTGCTTCTTACTCTGACTTAGGGCTGCTGGGAGCAGGGGGTGGGGCTTGTTGCAGCTCTTTACTGCCGGGCTCTTTACTGCCGGAGCTCTGCTTCTGTACGCTCCTGTAGGAAATGACCCCTGACAGTGGGGAAGGTTCTCAATGGCTAATGAGCAGCAAATATATAGTTTGGTTTTGCATAGTCTGAAGAAAGCAAGGAGACGGGGGACTTTCTTGGCCTCCTCGGGCATGCCGTTACACAAGGCGGAGGCCAGAAACGGAGAAAGCCCGAGTACAGGCAGTTGTTGATGTTGCTCATTTGCAGGTTGGCACCTGCAGAAGTTGAGAATTAGACCACGTAGTCAGTCCTGTTTGCTATTGAAATCTTGCTGGCTTATAATGCTTGTGATCCTGGTCTTTTTTTGGGGGGGGAAGAAGAAAAGGGTTTTGATTGACAGCAAAACGGAAGCTGCGGCCTATGAAGTATAAAGGGTGTCGTATATGAAAGGCAAGCACATTCAGCTATGTGGAATCACTATTCCTGTGCTTTGATAATCTTTTCGACACAGTTAGTTACATAATTAATAGACATCTGGCGATGCTGTGATGATTATAATATAGTTTCATCAAAGCCATGTTATGCTGAGGGACCGTGGTTGTAAATACTGTCCCAAAAGCAAATTCCCCCCCCCAAAAAAACCCTTCCCTCGCGAGAGTCTAGCTGGATCAGACCAAAGTAAATCTAGTTCAGTACCATAACAGAAGTCAGCTTATGTTTTTTTGTTTTGTTTTAAGAACATAACCAGAGCCCTGCTGGATCAGACCAATGGTCCATCTAGTCCAGCATCCCGTCTCGCACAGTGGCAAACCAGTTCCTCTGGAGGGCCAACAACAGGGCATAGAGGCCGAGGCCAGTTTGGTATAGTGGTTAAGTGTGTGGACTCTAATCTGGGAGAACCGGGTTTGATTCCCCACTCCTCCACCTGCAGCTGCTGGATGACCTTGGGCAAGCCATAGTTCTGTCAGAGCTGTTCTCTCAAGGGCAGTTCTCGGTTTGTGGATCACTGATGGCGGTCGTTGTCCCCGGACCTCGGGGGAGCGACTCACACACCAGCGGTATGGAGGGGTGCTACCTCAAGTAGCACCCACACAGAGCCTGCACAGGGCAGGAAATTCACAACTCCCCACCCCCACCCCAGTGACCACAGTTCCACTCCCAGAAGATGGCAAAAAACATCCAGGATCTCCGGCCAAACTGGTCTGGAGAAAAATTGTTCCCTGACCCCAAAGTAGAGATTACAATTTCTCTGGGCACGTAAGAGAGGGCCACAAGAACTAAGGACCTTCCATATGAGGAAAGGTTGAAGAGTCTGGGAATTTTCATTTTGGAAAAGAGACGACTAAGGGGGACACTCTTATCTCCCTAACGAGGTTGTTGCGAGGATAAAATAAAGGAGAGGAGAATTTGTAAGCTACCTTGGGTCCCCATTGGGAAAAAAAACAAATAAAATAAAATAAATGAGATGCAGAACCACCCCCTCCCCCTGGTCCCAAAGAGCACTCCCCGGAGACACGATGGTATCAACTGTTCATTTACTTCATTTGTAATCTGCCTTTGTGAGAGTACACAGACGATGGAAGTTTAAAACAACGCACTAAGGACAGTGTCATTTGTACGAGCAACAACGCAATAAACTGGCTTGCCAAATTAGAGGATGCCAAAAGCATAACCCGTACAATAAAGCAACAGAATACATCCAGGAAATGATGCAACTTGTCCAGGGTTGTAAGGGGAGTGCAGGAACAACACTCAACTGTCAGCCCCTTCCACCATTGGGTCACAGGATCCAATACACTCAGAAGTGCTTGTCCTTGTTAAGAACATAAGAACATAAGAGATGCCAATGTTGGATCAGGCCAAAGGCCCATCCAGTCCAACACTCTGTGTCACACAGTGGCCAGAAATACCAGGTGCCATCAGGAGGTCCACCAGTGGGGCCAGGATATTAGAAGCCCTCCCACTGTTGACCCCCCCCCCAAGCACCAAGAAGACAGAGCATCACTTGCCCCAGAGCCCCTATCTATACCTTCTGGCTAATAGCCACTGATGGGCCTCGGCTCCATATGCTTATCTAATTCCCTCTTGAAGCCGTCCATGCTTGTAGCCGCCACCACCTCCTGTGGCAGTGAATTCCATGTGTTAATCACTCTTTGATGAAGAAAGACTTCCTTTTATCCGTTCTATCCCGACCGCTCAGCAATCTCATGGAGTGGCCACGAGTTCTAGTTGCTTAGACCACCAAGAAAGACAAATCAGTGGATCAAGTCAAGCTCAAACTCTCCCTAGAAGCTAAAATTACTATTGTACTTTGGTCACAGGATAAGACTCACTGGAAAAGACAATAATGCTAAAAAAAAGTCGAAGGCAGTGGAAAAAGAGGAGGACCCAACATGAGATGGATGGACTCAATTAAGGAAGCCAAGGCCCTCCAGTTTGCAAGACCTGCGGCAAGGCTGTTTGTGCTAGTATGTTTTGGAGGTCATTTATTCATAGGGTCGCCATAAATTAGAAGCACTTCACACCTGTCAGCAATGGGGTTATCAAGGCAACCTTGTCAGGGTCAAGTTTATCTTAAGGAGAGAAACCAACATATTTATGAAAGAATTAACAAATCGGCAAGGCCAAAACAAAACCAAGAAGATCCACAAACTTGTGGTGGCTTCATTGCATCATTAATTCATTTGTTAGTTCATCCAATTTTACCTTTCCTTTTTCCTGCAGAGCAGTTGCCCTACAGTAAAAACTGCATTAGACAAACTAGGGCTGTGGTCACACGGAGCATTAGCCATGCTACAGAGACAGAAGATAGGTGGATTTTCCGGGCGCGATCACACCGCAACACCTGGGAAGCGTAGAGCTCTCATGGTGAACCTGAGGCTTCCCACCAAAGATGCGGCGTAAAAAACTAGTACTCTGAGGTACTAGTTTCTGGAAACCGTGGGGCAAGGGCGGGCATCTGATCGCATTTCCGGTGGTAGTTTGCGGCATCCGGCACCCACCCATGTCCCATCGCAAAAAGGTGTTTTTTCCCCCCAAGTCTCCAAGGCACCCAATGGTGCATGCGCACACTTTGGTTTAAAAAAACCCCACAAACCTGTTTGCCACGGCAGTGGTGCCTAGCTATTGCTGCTGTGATCGCGCCGTGCCGCTTCTTTGCCATGCCGCAGGATTGTTGTGTGAACAGCACCTCCCCCCGAACCACGGGATGTCGGCAGGATGTGTGATCCGGCGGCCGCGCATTAGTTTGCTCCAGGGCAAACAGCCACGCTCCCCCCCACACATTTTCCGGCCCATGTGACCGGGACCTAGGTTATGCATTAAACAGCATGGGGGGGGAGAGAAGCAAACCTCTTGCAACATGGATCTAGTGTGCCCCAGTACATAGCATTCATGTGCTGTGTCCAAATGCTTGCGCAAGTCAGGTGCTGATACATTAAATTCAGTGGTTCCTCTTGATCTCCAGCTGGGAGCTGCTCTGCATCCTTCTTCTTCTTCTTCTTCTTCTTGGTGGAAACTGAAATATCTTTGTTCCCAATGGCAAAACACACCGTGCCATATCGTGAAATTCGGCCGAACTTTGCTGAAACCGATCGGCAAAAGAGTTTCGGGGGCAAACGCCCCGGGAAAGCGCACGGAAAAGGGAATGGGAAGGAGCTGTGATCGAAAGGAAATGAGAGGCTTGAACTTTGGCAGAGCCCTCGAATATGGATGGGCTGCAAGGGAACGTCTGTCAGCGATTGCCGCCACTTAAAAATGAATGAGAGCTACATTTCCCCTTTCATAAACAGCTGCCGCTTGAGCTGACAGCCCCGCTTGAGAACCTCTCACGTTCTGTATCCCCAGAGGCCTTGGCTTCTGCACGCTACAGAAACTGTTTTTCTGCAGCTCCTGGCTTCCAACTGGGCCCTCTTGGGCCAGGTGTTTCTCCATCCCTTGCAGGTGCTGGGAAAGGAGAGTGCTGTCTCATTGGCCATGGGGGAAAATGTGCTCTGATTGTCTCACACCTATTGCTCAGTCTAATAAGGGGACCTTTGAAAGTTGCTACTACTGCAGTGGGTAAGTGTCACACCTGCAGTGACCCAATTCAGGGCCCTTCTAAGCACTTTTCTTGTGGGCTTTTTTTGTTGTTGTTGTTCTCCCTCAAAATTGCATGTGTGTTATTGATTTCTTGCAATCCGTCTACCTGTCTACAAGAGCCAGCCTGATACAGTGGTTAGAGTGTTGGACTAGGATTGGGAGAAGCAGGTTTGAATTCCCACTCTGCCGCGGAAACTTGCTGGGTGACCTTGGGCCAGTCACGCACTCTTGGCCCGACCTACCTCAAAAGGTTGTTGCTGTGAGGATAAAGTGGAAGAGAGGAGAATGCCGTAAGCCACCTTGGGACCCCGTTGAGGAGGACGCTGGGGTAGAAATGAACTCAATGAATAAAATAAATGTTTTCCCTTGCAGTTATTGCTTTTGTAGTACCTGGAAGAATCCCACTATTCTTATATTTATTATTCATCCAAGAGCACTTCCAAACTCCGAACCTCCAGCAATGGCACCAACGGTGCCCCCTTGAGGGCAGGAAGTGGGATACCTACCCTCGTACCGCTCCAGCTCAGGCACAGGACCTCTGCCTTTGTCGGATTCAATTTCAGTCAGCTCAGTCTAAGCCAACCAGCCACAGCTTGTAATGCCTGGTCAGATCTTCCAGTGTAGAGCCACACTGACCACCCAACAACAGATAGATCTGGGTGTCATCCGTAGCTGGTGACATCCCCACCCGTGCCTCCGGGCAATCTGGGCAAGGGTGCACATATAGATGTTAAAAAGCATCGGGGACAGCTCCACCCCTTGGGGCACTCCACAGCTCAGTGGGTGCCTTTGGGATAGCTATTCCCCCAGTGCCACCCTTTGCCCCCGACCTTGGAGTAAGGAGGCAAGCCATTGCAAGGCAAGCATCTGGACTCCAGTTTTGGCAAGGCAGTGGATCAGTAGCTGACGGTCAACCGTGTTGAATGCTGCCGACAGGTCCAATGGCAACAGTACTGCCGATCTTCCCCAATCCAGATGCCTCTGGGGGTCATTCGTGAGGGTGACCAGTGCTGTCTCCGTCCCATGGCCTGGGCAAAAACCAGACTGGAAGGGAACTAATATGGAAGTGTCATCCTAATAGCTCTGTAGCTGAATTGCCACGGCCCTCTCTATTATTTTGCCCAAACAGGGCAAATGGGAAACCAGTCGATAGCTAGCCAATTCAGCCAGATCCAGAGAAGTCTTCTTCAGGAGAGGATGCACCACCGCTTCCTTGAGCGCCCCAGGAAACAGTCCCTCTGTAAGGGACTTGTTGATAATCTCCCTTAGGGCGATTCCAAACACATCATGGGCAGCTTTAATTAGCCACGGCGGGCACAGATCAAGGCAGCACGTGGTAGGACATACAGCTTGGAGCAATTTGTCAACTTCTTCGAGGATGAGTGGACTGAAATCATCCATAACCTGACTCGAACATGTGTATGAAGCTGTTAAGAGAACATAAGAACATAAGAGATGCCAATGTTGGATCAGGCAAAAGGCCCATCCAGTCCAACATTCTGTATCACACAGTGACCAGAAATACCAGTGCCATCAGGAGGTCCACCAGTGGGGCCAGGAAATTAGAAGCCATCCCACTGTTGACCCCCCCAAGCATAATAGGCCACACCCAACAGCAGAAACACATTAGCACATTAGGCCACACCCCTGACAGAGCATCTCATTAGCATATTAGGTCACACCCCCAAGTTACCAGAAGTGTGGTCATCCAGCCACACCCACCTTCTGCTTCTTATTCTGTTTACCTTGTTTGCTGTCAAGGCCTTTTTTTGTAGCAGGAACCCTTTGCATGTTAGGCCACACACCCCTAATGTAGCCAATCCTGATGAGTTTCTGCTGTTGGGTGTGGCCTATTATGTTAATGAGTTCCTGCTGGGTGTGGCCAACTTGGGAGCCAACTGGAACTCCGTTCCCTTGCGTTCCTGCCCAAAAATAGCCCTGGACAGGGCCTTATCTGCAAAATAGCTCGCAAAAGCCTCGCAGCCAATGTCAAATTCTCTAGCATTTGGTCTGCCCTGTGGCAGAACAGTTAGAGACCAAATTGTTCTAAATAATCGGGCTGGGCGTGAGCTCGCAAATGCAATCCTGGCCGCATAGTACTCTCTCTTTGTAGCTTTGACTACCATCTCATAGGATCTCATAAACATCCTGTAAGATGCTCTTGTAGCTTCATCGCGAGTGCACCACCACAGTCTCTCTAGCTGTCTCAGCTCTCACTTCATAAGCCGCAACTCCTAGGTAAATCAGGAAGCGAGCCTAGAGCAGGGGCGCAGAGGGCGCCGGGGAGCGATCTCATCTATAGCTGCAAAGAGTCGGCTGTGTCAATCCCCTACAAGCTCATCCAATGAGCCACCAGGGGGCATTGGATCCTGCAGAACTGTCTGGAACCATACAGGGTTCGTTTGGTTCCATGGGCGAGCTAAAATAGGCTCGCCACCCAAACAGGGTTGGGGTGAAACATTCAGACGGGCCCTCAGGGCATGGTGGTCCGACCATGGTACTGCCAAGGCAGTAGTCCGGTCCACTGTTACCCTCACTGTGAAGATCAGATCAAACGTGTGCCTGGCCTGGTAAGTGGGGGTCGTTACATAGTGGGAGAGTCCCAGCACTGCCATGGACAACACTAGGTCCATCACCTGAGTGGAGGTTGTGTCATCAGCATGGACATTGAGATCACCCAAGACTATTAGCCTAGGGTCTTCCAGTGCCCAGCCTGATATGGCCTCCCTCAGGGACGGAAGGCTATTGGCCGCTGTGTTAAGCCGTCAGTATACCAGCCAAATTGCCGAACTCTCCCTGGCCTCCCGCACTAGGCCAGTGCACTCAAGGCCCATGATCCTCAATTGTGGGAGCACCCTGAAGGAGTAAGCCTCCTGAATGAATAGAGCCACTCCCCCCCCTAGTCTGCAATTGGTGAAGCACTGAGAACCCAGGAAGGGCAAGCTGGGAGAGGGCTACAGTCTCCCCATCCCAAACCCAGGTCTTGGTCACGCACGCTAGGTCTATGTTCTGCTCCAGAACAAGTAGAACTACTGCAAATATGCAAATAACAATTGTAATAATAATTCTAGTAAGTAACTCCTAAATGTGTACAAAATTACAACAGTACAGAAATACAGTAACAATTTTTGTTTTACAGATGGACGAAAATCTCCGGAGTTGATGTTTCGTTCAGTAGAGACTTCTTCTCACATCAAAATTCATCAAGACGTATCCTTTCAAAGTCACAAATATTCCAAATGGATTCTCTGTTCTTCCCAAACATTTGTAGTGTTCATGACAGATGTATATCAAACCATGGTGCAAATTCGGGCTAATACGTCTTGATGAATTTTGATGTGAGAAGAAGTCTCTATGAAATGAAACATCAACTCCGGAGATTTTCGTCCAACTGTAAAACAAAAATTGTTACTGTATTTCTATACTTTTATAATTTTGTATACATTTAGGAGTTACTTAGTAGAATTATTATTACAATTGTTATTTGCATATTTGCAGTATTTTTACTTGTTTTTGCTTATTCATACTGCTACCCCTTATCTATTTGCACACTATGTTCTGCTCCAGCAGAAAGTCCTGAAGGACCACGGTCTTATTATTTATAGACCTGGCATTTCACAATGCCAATGTTGGAAGGGTGTTGTTCATCGTAGCCCCACTGCCCATAACCTTTGGGATGGGATGCAGGCTGAAAGGGGGCCGAGCTGTTCTGTTTCGCCGCTCTCTTTCCTTGACTCCCTGCCTGGTCCCACCACTGTACTTTCCCCTCCCCAGGAGCACCAGAATCCCTTGCCCAAACATCACTGTAAGTCGGACTCGACTGTGCGGCTGAACAACAACAACAGAGCAACTAGTGGAGCTGATGATGTTGCACACAATGTATGACTGCCAGTTGTGGGCTACAACTTCCAGCACTGCTGAGTCCTCAATTACACAACCAGTCCTGCCATACAATTCAATCTCATAAATTGATTGCCAATAGTTATCAAATCATCTGGCCAGTGATCTATCCATTCATTCATTCATTCATTCATTCATTCATTCATTTATTCAAATTTATACCAGTAGAAAACATTTAAAATAATACAATAAATTGTTTAAAACAGTATTAAAACCAGATTACAATTCCATAATAAGTGCTAGATTGGTAGAACAAAACAGCCACATTTTTTGTCTTAAATGATGTATTGTATATAGTTATACGGAGCTTCCCTCATTCCTGTTGCCTTTTCACTTGCCATTCCATAATACCATAATAAGTGCTAGATTGGCTACATTTTTGCCTTAAATGATCTATTGTATATAGTTGTACGGAGTTTCCCTCATTCCTGTTGCCTTTTCACTTGCTTGGTTTAGAACTGAAACCTCCCTGACAGTCTGACTTGACGATTCCTCTGTAAGAGTGAAAATAAAACACTTTATGTATTCTGAATTCATCTCAGCATTTCTTGTTCCATAATCAGACATATACCAATGAAGGGTTTTTCAGTTCCTCAGCATCCTAGGCTGGGTCAGAATATATTTATATACATTCTAACATCTCAGGGACAGACAGAAAAAGAAAATAAAAAGCAACCACTTGCCAGAGTGGAAAAGGGAAGGGGAAGGGTCATATCAGGACTGAATTGGTGTTTTAGGGAACTAGCAAATGGGTGTGAGGAGGCACACTGGTAGGTGTTAGTAACTCTACAGGGACCACAGGCCTTTAGGGTGGATTTTTTGTCTTGTGGGGCATTTTTTTTTCCTTGTGGGGCTGAAATTCTAGGTTCAGAAAGAAAAGCCATTTAGCCAGTAGAAAGCTGTTACTGGGGTAGATCTCTAAATTGCAAGCTGTCAACCACTTTAGATGACAGTTCTCAGCTGCTGTAAATTCATCACTTCGGCCAGCCAAGCAACAATTCCAATAAACAGCCAGCAGGTGGGGGTGATGTCAACTGACACTTAGGCAGACACTTAGGCAGGAAGCTGACACTTAGGCAGAAAAACTCTCTTAAAGGAGACCAGGTTCTTGACATAGAGTGAGAAGGGATCCTAGAGGTCACCTACTCCAACCCCCTTGCTCAGTGAAGGAAAAGTCAACTACAGCACCCCACTCTCCTTAAAGGAGTGCATGCCTTTAAAAAAATGTTTTTAAATGATTGAAAAAAGCATTTACAGGAGAAATTCTTGTGGGGCTGTGTCTTTAAGGAAGGGGGCAGAGCCCCCATATGCCCCACTGTATCTACAGGCCTGTAGGACCATGAGGGGGATCACTTCCCTAGACTTGCCTTGGGCAGCGCCCTCAGAATCTGAGGGCTCTTCTTCAGCCTCACCTGGGAACCTCATTTATTATTTTTTTTATTTGTAGAAAGCTGTTACTGGGGTAGATCTCTAAATTGCAAGCTGTCAACCACTTTAGATGACAGTTCTCAGCTGCTGTAAATTCATCACTTCGGCCAGCCAAGCAACAATTCCAATAAACAGCCAGCAGGTGGGGGTGATGTCAACTGACACTTAGGCAGACACTTAGGCAGGAAGCTGACACTTAGGCAGAAAAACTCTCTTAAAGGAGACCAGGTTCTTGACATAGAGTGAGAAGGGATCCTAGAGGTCACCTACTCCAACCCCCTTGCTCAGTGAAGGAAAAGTCAACTACAGCACCCCACTCTCCTTAAAGGAGTGCATGCCTTTAAAAAAATGTTTTTAAATGATTGAAAAAAGCATTTACAGGAGAAATTCCTGTGGGGCTGTGCCTTTAAGGAAGGGGGCAGAACCCCCCAAAGCCCCACTGTATCTACAGGCCTGCAGGACCACGAGGGGGATCACTTCTCTAGACTTTCCTTGGGCAGCGCCCTCAGAACCTGAGGGCTGTTCTTCAGCCTCACCTGGGAAACCTCTTTTTTTTTTTTAAAGACAAAAACCCCACATTCTTTTTACACATACACAAAAGATTAAAGCACAAATGGCATTGGAGTGAGCAAACATTAAGATAAAATCTCCCCCCCCCCTTCCAATAGACAGCTGGGAACTCTGGCTGCTTGGCAGGACTTGGAGGAGTTTGGCAAGAGGCGAATGGAAAGCCACTTGACGTGGAGAAAATCTGTCAGAATCTCTCCGTTCCTCCTGAATTGCCAGATGCCAAATTTCAGATGCTTTGGAGTTGTGACATCTGAAATGAGAAGCAAACATTATGCTTCCTGCAGCATCAGTTCAAATAAGGGCTGCACTGTGAAAGGAGGGCTATTCTAAGGATGCCAGGCTCCAGGTGGGACCTGGGGACCCCCTGGAATTACAGTTTATCTCCCCACTACAGAGATCAGTCCCCCTGGAGAAAATGGATGCGCTGGAGGGTGGGCTCTGTTGCATTGTGCCCCAGTGTGGTTCCTGTCCTCCCCAGGTGCCATCCCCACATCTCCAGGAGTTCCCCAACCACAAGCTGGCAATCCTTCCACCAGCAGCCGGGGGCGGGGGGACCTGGCAACCCTGTCTTCTTAGTATATGAGGGCCTCTTCGGAATTTCCAGTAGAGTGTTGGTTTCCATGTAACCAATAAAGTTTGCTGTGGACACAAATTGGTAATGGAAGGTGGAAAAGGAAAGGAAAGAATGAAAGGCGTCTCGCGTGGGCCTTCCTGGGCCTTTTCCCTATGAGCCAAGAAGGCAAATTGCTGCTTGTTTCGATCTCAGAATGACTGTCCCAAAAGTTTCTGTTGAAGACACAGGGTTACTTCCTTCCCTTCCTCACAAAATCCAGATGGGGTAGCCATGGTCATCTGTCCGTAGTGTAGAAAAGAGCAAGAGTCCAGTAGCAAACTGTTAGTCTTTCAGGTGCTACTGGACTCTTACAGAATCAAGTGTGTGTGTGTGTGTGTGTGTGTGTGTGTGTGTGGTGTGTAGTGTGTGTGTGAGTGTGAGTGGGTTCTCCTTGTATATGGAAAGTTTTGAACTGCCTTGGTTGTGCCATAGAAGGATGTGGTGACGTGCGCAGGTGCAGCGGAGCCAGATCGGACGTTAGCTGGGCTGTAAGTTGACGCGAACCACGTACTAGAGGAGCCCGCCTAGAAAGAAAGCCGCCGGACCGGAAAAAGACCACGCCAGACACCGGGGATGCCAGGAACATTGGAGTACTGATGCCCGAAAAAGACCGCCTGGAAACAAGCCGAGAACAGCGAGCCCTGCCACCTGGGTGCCGGTAGGTAGACCCGACCCCTGTAAACATGTGGCCTTAGTTAGGGATGATTCGGAACTGTGTAAACTGCTCAGAGACCCTTCGGGGTTTGGGGCAGTATAGAAATCTAATGTATAAATAAATAAATAAATAAATCTCCTTTTGGTTGGCGGAAGGAGAGGCCAAGATTTACCACAAACTCTCTGGATGACGGAACTGGGGCCGATAGAGTCCCCGCCCCTGCCCCCCAATGTGTGGCAAATTACTCCTGCCAGAATACCCTCTTCTACCCATCGTGCTTCTTTTCATCTAGCTCGAGGGTCCCCAACAGGATGCCCATGGGTGCCTTGGCACCTGCCAGCTCCTTTCCTTATGCCTTCCAGGTGCTTTTAGAAAGTGGGCGGGGCCAGGTGGGGCTTTTGCCCAGCAAGGCTTCTGATTGGCCCTTGGATATTTGATTGGCAGTGCAGATTTTTAATCATGTAATTTTGGAAGCAGCTGCCACCACGGCACAAGGGGTCTTCACCGTGTGGCTGAAGGTATGCAGTGGCAGCCGTTTTGTGGTCGGCTCCACCTCTCTCAGCAGACATTTTGTGGCTGTGCCCATCATAGTGCATCAGAAGTCCAAAGGTGGTGGCAGACTCAAAAAGCTTGGGTGCACCTGATTCAGCCAATCTATCGACGGGTAAGGAAACATAATGTGAGAAAACAGTCCAGTCCCACCAGCGGGCCTCCCGCAGCCCCCCCCCAGTGCTGCTGGCCACCCCAACAGGGCCTACCAGGCCCCCCACAGCCCTTCCACCACTGCCCCCCACCCCGACACCACCCAACAGCCCCCCCATGGGCCGACCCCCCGCTCACCTGGAGGCCCGGGAGGCCGAGGAAAGAAGTGCCGGAGGAACCTGTCTGCAGCCCGACAGCCTATAGTGAAGCGTCACTCCAGTGGCCTGATTGGCGCCAGCCTAGCTCCGGAGGCCACAAAGAGTGGGAGGAGATGCTTGGGCCAGAGGCTGCTGCGCTGGGCCTGTGGCCCGGCACAAGAGCCCGCCCCCGCCTCTGAGCCCAATGGCCCCGGGCAAGGCAAGGAGGGTGCACATGGCCCTGCCTGAGGCTCGGCATCTCCCGTTAATAACGGGGGCGGGGGTGGGCTAGGGAGGGACAGAGGCAGAGCCAGGGGAGGAGATAGGGAACAGGGAGGGGGATAAAAGGAGGGCACTGTGCAGGGGCCAAGGAGTATTGCCTGAGGTCTGCTGAGCCACGCCATACCGGGAGGGGGATAAAAGGAGGGCACTGCGCAGGGGCCAAGGAGGATTGCCTGAGGTCTGCGGAGCCATGCCAGGGAGAGGGGAGGTCAGCGACCCAGTAGGAGTGTGGGCTAGGGCGTGGTGACGGAACCCACTCTCCCCACTCACACAGCTGAGGCCCCTGCCGCCCTTCAGGAAGCTCTGACTCCAGCGACAGCGGGGGGGGGGTGTCGTCCACGGACTCGTGTGACAGTCCTCTATTTGGAAGCGAACACAGGCCTTTCCAATATCAGCAACAGAATTATTTGTGCTGCTTGCTGAGAAACCATAATGGTTTCCTTCATGCAGAGAAGAGGTGTGGGTTGAGGACAGAGCCTCTGCTTATTCTACAGGAGGTTCCAGGTTCAATCCCAGTTAAAATGTTCTGTTAGGAGGTGATGTGAAAGAACTAAGCTAATGCAATCTTAGGATGCATTCACAGAAGCATTGTGTCCAGATCAAGGGAGGTGGTAGTTCCCCCCTATTCTGCTATGGTCAGGCCTCACCTGGAGTACTATGTCCAGTTTTGGGCACCTCATTTGAGGAAGGATGTTGACGAGCCCGAGCGTGTCCAGAAGAGGGCAACCAGGATGGTGAGAGGGTTGGAATCCAAGTCTTGTGAGGAAAGGATGAAAGAGTTGGGTATATTCAGCCTGGGAAAGAGAAGGCTTACAGGGGACATGATTGTGGTCTTCAAGTATTTGAAGGGATGTCATGTAGAAGATGGAGCAGATCTATTCTCTTGCTCCGGACTGCAAGACTAGATCGAATGGGTGGAAATGACAAGGGAGTTGTTACCGGCTAAATATCAGGACAAACATTCTAACTGTCAGAGTGGTTGAGCAGTGGAACATTCTGCCTCGGGAGGTGGTGGAGGCTCCTTCGCTGGATGTTTTCAAGCAGAGGCTGGGCGACCATCTTTCGGGGATGTTGTAGGGCTATCTTTCGGCTATGCTCCTGCAGAGTGCAGGGGTTTGGACTAGATGACCTGCAAGATCCCTTCCAACTCTAACATTCGATTATTCTAACTTTACCTGAGACCCTGCAAGTAGGGTTGCCAGCTCCAGACTGGGAAATACCTGGTGATTTGAGGGCTGTAGCCAGGGGAGAGCAGGGTTTGGGGGAAGAGAAGGAACTCAGCAGAATAGAATGCTTTAGAGCCTCTGCTTTGCAGGCAGAAGGTCCCAGGTTCAATCCCCAGCATCTCCAGTTAAAAGGACCAGGCAGTAGCTGATGTGAAAGATCTCAGCCTGAGACCTTGGAGAGCTGCTGCCAGTCTGAGTAGATGGTACTGATCTTGATTGACTGGGAGGGGTCTGACTCAGTAGGAAGCAGCTGCATGCAGAGCCCTACTGAAAACATGCCAAACTTTTTTGGGAATCAAACATGAAGAAGAAGAGGAAGAGATTGGATTGGTACCCTGCCCTTCACTCGGAATCTCAGAGCGGCTTAATGTCAGGTTCCACCGCCAAACAAAGGAGTACATGCTTATCATAAGGTTATACTTTATTGTAAGAGCTATACAGGCAGTAACATCATCACTGTTAGGAATGGCTACATTCCTACAAGCATAATGGGATATAGGGTATTTGTATGCACCCTCCCCACCGTTAGGCCAATCGGCCTGACTCCCGTGTGCGGGAGAATGGGGCCCCAGGCCGTTAAAGCCAAAGCTGGGAATCGAAAATAATCCCACGGGTAAATGATGGGAAGACACTATACAAACAGCTTGCAAGGTCAGAGATAATAAAAAGGGAAGGAATGTGGCAGCAGTTGGTACACAGGTCATGCAGATGCACTCTTGCCCATAAACATCATGGCAGCATAGCTGACACTTACAATCTCCTTCCCTTCCTCTCCCCACAACAGACACTTTGCGAGGTAGGTGGGACTGAGAGAGTTCTGAGAGAACTGCTCCTGAGAGAACAGCTTTGCGAAAACTGTGACTGATCCAAGAAGAAGAAGAAGAGATTGGATTTATACCCTGGCCTTCACTCGGAGTCTCGGAGCGGCTTACAATCTCCTTCCCTCCCTCTTACCACAATGGATACCCTGTGTTATGTACGTGGACCGCCACCATGGGTCCGTGGTTACAGCAGGGAGCTTCGCTTCCCCAAACAAAAGGGACCCGAGATCCTGGTCCACCCAGTATCCACTAAGAATAAATAAATTCAATATTACTTTTTTAGAGCCACGCCTAGGAAGCTGGTGGTGGATGGGAAACCACAGAGGAAAGGGGCTTTTGGGGGGGGGACTGGAGGCCTCGAAGACAGAAGGGAAAATAGAGAGGATGCATACAGCGACTGGCCCTGAGCTGCTGCGGGGCTCCCCGTTGGGTGAGCGGGGCTCGGGGAGAGCCCGCCACGGGGTTCCCCTTGCTGCAAGTTTTCCTTTGTGAACTCCCGCCTGCAAAAAAAAAGCCTTCGGAGAACCCTTGTCCGCACCCACCGTGCGCCAGATGGTAGCAGGCCGGGGCAGACCCCACCGGGAGAGGAGACACATTGGGATGGGCAAGCTGCGTGGCTGGTGGGAGAGAAAGCATCTTCCCCCGGGTCCTCCACCGTCGGGCACGGCGGCGCTTCTGCTCCGGCGGTCTCTACATTCACGGCCCTCCTCCTCCTCCTCTCAGTCCTGCAGGCCGGGCGCGGTCCTGCAGAGCTCCACCGCTGCCTCTTGCTCTTGCTGGTGGCTGGCTGGCTGCTCTTGGGCAAGCGGAGGGAAACGAGCCCTCCTCAGATGGCCGTGAAGCAGAGGGCGGCCTGAAGAAGGGGGCGGGGCTTCACCATGTGACCACCCCGCCTTCCAGAGCGTCTCTTCCAGAACGCCGTACCGGGGCGCTCCGGCAGGATGAGAGGCCTGATAGTACCTATGGCGGGAAATTCCAACCCTCCAATAGGACTGTGGGTGTGCCGGGTGAGTGTGTATATAGTTGGCCTTGCCGGGCCATTTGTGTGTCTTGTTTGGAAGTACAATAAATGCGTCTGAATGCATGTCATAGTCCGAGTTCTCCATCCGTCGAACCCAATACTTTTCACCCTGTGAGGTAAGTGGGGCTGAGAGAGCTCTGAGAGAACTGCTCTTGAGAGAACAACTCTGAGAGAACTGTGACTAACCCAAGGTCAACCAGCTGGCTTCATGTGTAGGAGAGGGAAATCAACCCCAGTTCTCCAGATTAGTGTCTGCCACTCTTAACCGCTATAGTAAAGGTAAAGGTTCCCTTGCTCGAAAGCCTGTCAAATCCGACTCTAGGGTTGCCATGCTCATCTCCATTTCCAAGCTGAAGAGCCAGCGCTGACCAAAGACGTTTCCGTGGTCATGTGGCCGGCATGACTAAACACCAAGTCGCACGGAACGCTGTTACCTTCCCACTGAAGTGGTACCTATTTATCTACTTGCAATTTCTTGCTTTCGAACTGCTAGGTTGGCAGGAGCTGGAACTAGAGACAGGAGCTCACCCTGTCTTGCGGCACCTGGATCTTGAACTGCTGAACTACTGACCTTCCACAGCCTGCAGTTCAGCTTCTTAATCACTTGAGCCACCATAGGGTAGCTTTAAAGGCTTGAGTGGCCAAGTTACCTTCCCACCGAAGTGGTACCTATTTATCTACTTGCAATTTCTTGCTTTCGAACTGCTAGGTTGGCTGGAGCTGGAACTAGAGACAGGAGCTCAATCCATCTTGCGGCACCCGGGTCTCGAACTGCTGAACTACTGACCTTCCACTGCCTGCAGTTCAGCGTCTTAACCACTTGAGCCACCGCAGCTCCACCTTAACCACTATACCCAACTACAAACTGTCTAGTGTACATAATCAGGCAGAAGTTCTTAACTTTATTTTGACCAATTACCTGCAAGGAGCCAAACTGACCTGCTAGTTTTCTTTTCCAGAAGTGTATTCAAAGCCTTACAAACTGTTCTTTATTTGTAGCTCATGATGATGTGCAATGTGCATTCTTAGCTCGGGTGAGCACACTCTGTGGCGGCCCCATTAATTCTAAACGAATTCATTTTAATCAGTGTTATTACAGTGAATTGCAAATGCATTTCTAATGATCAGTCACTTTAAATAAAAGGTGTAACCATTTTCTGGTACGGTGTGATAATGATATAAATTTAATCCAAAATAAATAAAAAAAGTAAAACTAAATTCAAATGAGATTTAAAAATTACTAGCAAGGAAATTTAAATTTAAGCCTTTTACTATTGATGAATGCCCTCTGGATTCTCCTCAAGGGCATCTTTAAAGTGCAATTAATAAAATATGTAATTATGTTTTTAATCTATGTTTAATTAATTTTCCCCCCGCTATTTCCTTTTTCTTTCTTTCTTCAGGTTTTTATAACCCAGCTAAAAGAACATTGCTTTAGGCTCGCAACAGACTTTACCGTTTCAGACTAGTAAATTTTTCTTTAACCAAATGAGAGTTTAGGATTTTTTTAAAAAGCCTTTAAGAAGAGGAATGTCTGTCCCCTTCTCTGTCAGCACTGGGCTACCATACTATAATTCTAGAAGACTTCCTGTTTTCCAAATATTGGAGGCCATTAGAAAATAGGACCCTGGATTTGGGACCCCTGCAACTGTTCCATAACTAACGATAAAAATCACATACCTAAAGCTAATTAAATAAACAGATATGTCCTGTACCCCTTGGGGGGTATCACCCTTGATTATCATGCTGGTCGCCTCGGTGGGAGTTTCTCTGGGCCTCAAAATAGGAGGGGAGGGGGTCTGGTCCACCCTGGTCCTCCTCCTCCCAACCGGATGACTCCTGATGCACAGCCTCGGGCTGCCAGTGCTACTTCCTCCCTGGCTTGATATCTGGAGCTTCCTTTTATCCCTCCCACCTGTCAGTTGACACTGCCATTTCCCTGGAATGTGTGTGGGGGAAGATTCTCCTCTCCTCAGCCTGGTACACTAACGATGATGCCTCCTGTCTGGGTTGTTATCTGCTTCTGCATTTCTGACCTTGGAGTTCCAGCTGCGTCTGATCTGCTGGGAACAAACGGCTTCTGTTTTGCCCGCTTTCCATTCTCCCACGCACGCACACAAAGCTTATTGGCTTCAGCTTGTAATGGGGGGTGTTTTGAAACTAGTATAACTCAGGGTGCCTTGCTGCTTTAGGCCATTCCTGACAAAAGAAGTTCACGTGTCATAGTTATGAACTACCAATAAACAGAATACTTCTTATGAAGCGCTGTGTGGTGGGATCTGACTATCGAACCCTGTGGCCTCATCCCCCCCCACTCCTCCAACTGACCCTACCCCTGCCTGTCGGGTGGGGACATTTCTTGTTGGCCCGGTGGCCCTGCCTGGAGCTCCTCCCCCCAACTACCTCCCCTTGGTGTCAGCTGGGCCCACCCTGGGCTGGGGCATACCGAGTGTGAGGCTGGAAGAAGTGAGCTGGACCACTCTCCCGAGGTGCTTGAGCCCCCACGGCTCCTGGTACTGGGCAGGCTGCCCTCATCCCTGGTCGCACCCCACTGGCTGAGGCCATCAGCATTCCCCTGTTCCCCTGTTCTGCCGCTTTACCCCAGCCAACAAGACCACAGACTCTGGCCATGCTCCCAAGGCTGCCCAGGAGGACAGCCCCACCATTGCCACCTGCCCAGCCCACACGGATGCCATCCATCTGGGTAAGTCCTATCAGGCATTGGGGCCCAGCCCTGGGGAAGGCAGGAGCATGTCTTGGTGCTCTCCAGCATCCCGGTGTCGGTGGGTGCCGCTCCCAGGAGGCAGACCGGGAGGGAATGCATCTTTGACCCTGGAAAAGATATGACCAGAATCACTGAAATATGGAATTAAACGAGCCCAGGCTGCAGCTGTAGATGCTACAAACGAGAGAAAAACCTTGAAGCTGTACTGTGAAGAGGTCCTTTTGAAACAGAAACCCTTGCAGATAGGCCCAGGGTTTCTTGTATCGATCCCTTTGAAACAGACACCCTTGCAGATAGGCCCAGGGTTTCTTGTATCTATTTGTGAAGTCAAAGCTAGATTTGGATAATTATTTAGGATGGTAACTATAATCCTAAAGGGGAGGGGGAGCTATCCTGTTAAAAAACAGAGTTTAGAACGGTAGAAAAATAGTGGCATTTCTACTTTAACCCACCATTAGACACATTTGACCTACCTTACAGGGCTGTTGTGAGGAGAAAACAGAGGAGAGGAAACAGATGGAAGCTGTTTTGGATCCCCCGCTGGGAAAGGCAGGCTATAAATACAGCAAATAAATAAATGACTAAGTGAAACACAGACTGTAGTCATTGGAAGCAAACCTAAGCAAGTCTACACAGAAGTAAGCCCATTACAAAAAGGAGTTAAACAAGGCTGTATACTGCCCCCCCTTCTTTTAAATTTATTTTTAAATTATTTCATTTCGCATTAAGAGCCCATTAATGGTCACCCACCTAGATTGGGTCCCTCTGCCACCCCCCTTCTTCTCTATGCGGATGATACCACAATTCTTTCATAAACAAAAGTCGGCCTCACAAGATATTTACAGCATTTCTATAAATACTGTCAAGATAATGTATTAACCATAAATTATACTAAATCTAAAGTATTAGTATTTTCCAAAACACTGGTGTCCAAGTAAATGGAGAATTGGCAATACAGAAGTTGAACAGGTCAAAACTTTCAAGTACTTAGGAGTAACATTTCAGTACAACCTAAATTGGACAACACAGAGAATTAGATCAATTTTTCAAGTGAAGCAATCTATCACCCAACTCAAGCAATTTTTCTTTATCAACAGAAATCAACATATCCCTTCAGCAATAAAAATTTACCAAACTACTTTCCCAAGTACTCTTTGATTGCCCAGTATGGATAAAGGCACTTAACATCGAGTTTGAGCACATTCAATCAAACTTCTTTCGCCAACTCTTAGGTGTCCCAAGGTGTGTGCTGCACTTTGTTAGCCGAATTGCTCTTTAAGAGAGACAATTGGAACAGTTTAATAATCGGGATTCAGGTCTGTGTCTACAGAGGATGGGCTGCCCCAATACGTTTCAATAAAGAGACAGAGACAAGAGTAAAATTCTCTTTAGTTTACTAAATATCATTCAAGGCACACAATAACATACACACACACAAGAACTAAATACAAGCAGAGAGATTTTGGTAAAGCACTGTTGCATTAGCAGGTTATCGTTGGCGGGAGATATTTACCTCAGGCGATGCGCGGCTCCTAAATCTTCCAGCAGGGAGGAATTAGGGTAGGGAGGAATATTCATATGGAGACCGGGAGTCTGGGCTACTTAATGAGTTTTCCTGTGTTTGCTGTAGAACTTGTGTTTGCGTACACATGATAAGCGAGAGACACAGGGAGCACCTCTGAAGCCATATGGGTCAGCAGATCAACATCTTCAGCTGGCATCGTTTCCTCTGGGCGCCCTCAATGTGACCTCTTTATTACACAGTCTCTTTTATTAGCCCTTTATATCAAGTTTTATTCATATAACACAGTCCAGAAATAGCCCAGTATTATGCCTTTGGGCTAACAACTTGGCTTTATGCCTAGAATTGGGCCAACATCTTATTCAAACAAAAGGTTGGCTACTATCCTTTAAATATTGGCTCAAAATTCATTTTAGAGCCTCTCCAAACTCTCTAATTTCATGCTTAAAAATGATACCTACAGTCCCCTCTGGTTTTAAAAACGGAAAAAAAAAATTCATCAAATAGGTTTTTCAACTGATTACTTCCTCCAAATGGACGAAACCTCGATTTTTCGATCTATTAGACAAAGACTATTCAATCTAGAATTACATAATTTTCATCCGTCACATCCACATAATTTACTCACAAACTTAACCTCTCTACCCAACATGACAAAATGGCCCATTATTTACATAATATCAGCCTTCCTTCCCATTGAAGAGCCTTTACATTGGCTTGGCTAAACATCTTTCCCTCAAACATGTTGCGGGGTCGATTTAACAACATCCCCTCCCCAAGGAAAGACTCTGCAAATGTCCCAGCATGGCTCCAGATGCAACCTTCCATATTATTCTGGACTGCCAGCTGCACACATCTTCACGTATGAAACTGTTTCCCTTCGGCCACAGTTATTTACTAATAATCTTAAAACTGTTCAATATCTTCTTAGCTATGTTAATACTGATACTACAATTATGGTTGCAGAATTCTTAGCTGAATCAGCCGCACTTAGATACAGTCTTTTTACATAAAACACATATCGTATTGTCTAAATTTACTTACTGGATTCAATGTATGTTCTTAAATATATTTATTATAAACTACTTTGCCATTAAAAGTGTCTGACTCTGAAAAAAGTAAGCCCAATTTATTTAATGGGATTTACTCCTGGCTAATGACCACTGGGAGCTGCGGTGGCTCAAGTGGTTAAGACGCTGAACTGCAGGCTGTGGAAGATCGGTAGTTCAGCAGTTCGAGACCCGAGTGCGTCACATGACGGAGTGAGTGCCCATCTCTAGTTCCAGCTCCTTCCAACCTAGCAGTTCGAAAGCAAGAAATTGCAAGTAGATAAATAGGTACCACTTCGGTGGGAAGGTAACAGCATTCCGTGTGCCTCGGCATCTAGGCATGCAGGCCACATGACCACGGAAACATCTTCAGACAGCGCTGGCTCTTCGGCTTTGAAATTGAGATGAGAACCGCAAGCCTAGAGTCGGACTCAACTGGCTTTCGAGCAAGGGAACCTTCACCTTTACCTTTTACTGAACAGCTGCCATTGGAGTATAAGACAGACAATAAAGGGGTCTGCTTGAGAGATATGAAAGAGAAAGAAGGCAAATTACCCCTCAAGGAGCCAGCCTGGTGTAGTGGTTACACCACCCATCCCACAGCAAATTCGCTGTGTAACTGGGAGCCCTATTTGTCTTGTTACTCCGAAACATTGTATGTTGCTTAGTTGTTGATCCCCTGCCAACCTAGCAGTTCGAAAGCAAGAAATTGCAGGTAGATAAATAGGTACCACTTTGGTGGGAAGATAACAGCGTTCCGTGCGCCTTGGTGTTTAGTCATGCCTGCCACATGACCACGGAAACGTCTTCGGACAGCGCTGGCTCTTCGGCTTTGAAATGAAGATGAGCACCGCAACCCTAGAGTCGGATTCAACTGGCTTTCGAGAAAGGGGGAACCCTAAATTAGGGATTCTGGGAGGGCAATCCCTTCCATTAATCCTTTTCTGTGACTGTTAGGAATTTTTGCATCAACTCCCCCTATTTTTCTCCTGCACTGTTGTTTTGGTAGCCATTTTCCATCTGTTTGATTCCTCCTTGTATAACCCCAGCCAATCAGAAATCATGTTTTTGATATGATGATGTCACAGTGACATGCAGCCAATCAGATTTTAGCTATCTGTGATGCCACTAAGAGCAAATGATGTCCTAATACCATGACGGCAACAGTTCCTGTTCTGGTCACAAGACGTCTGTAGCCAATCAGGAATCACTCTAAATGTTTTTAAAAGTTTATCTTCAGGTTCACAATAATTCCTTTAAAAACTGTTGATAAACCCTTTTCCTTTTGGACAAATATATTCTCAACGTGGCTCTTCCATTTTAGCTTCTAAGCAATCTCCGCTCCCCTGATCGTAGAGATTGTCTGTTTTCTTTTGCAGTAGCACACCCCACTTGTTTACATCAGATGTTTCAAAAAGCCAAAGCATAATGGAAAATATCAAAGCAAAGTGCTCCGATTAAGTTCTGAATGAGTAAATATCATGAAAGGCTGTTGAAGGCCACCGAGCTGATATGTTCATATGACTGCCAGCAAAGTAGTTCCGTGTACTTGGCCTGAAGTAATGAAACTATAAAGTCTGAGCAAAGCAAACTGTGACCGTGCTGTATTTCATTACCGTACAATCCTTGAACTTCAACTGAACTCAGCCTGACCAAGCTCAGTCCACTATGAAAGAAGTTGCATCGGCCACAATTCTCCGAGCAGATATTCTGGGAAGAGCAATAAGAGTGTACATTCTTGGCACGACAGCCTGATCTTCAAACATTTCTCCTTATGTTGTATTTACATACCAGTGTACTTACAAATTCAGGAGGCGGATGGTGAATTCTTGACTTTCTCTTGCTTTCACAACACAAGGGCTTTTATTTATTTATTTTAAATGATACAAGAGCTTTATAGAGAAATGTATCTTTCCAGTATTGAAATTGTAAAATCAGCCTTGGAGAGCATCTAGCTACAATAACAGGATTGCTCATACTTAAGTATCCCCTATCTTCTGATTTTCTCCAAGAAAACTGATCCCACAGTTTCCGTAAGGACCAATTCATGTGGTTTCTGAGAGTGTGGAAGGTCTCCTTTTCATCACAGAAGGAAGAAGGAGAATGCCAGGAGCCCTCAAGGCGGTCCTCCAGGTTTGGAAACCAAGGTGACAATTATGGGACCACCATCTTCAGAGATTTCGTTTGCAGAGATGCACAATAATATCATGCTCTGTGTAGAAACATCCCTCACACTATTCATTCCCTTAATGTTGCTATCCTGCCTTTCCACCATGAACTCTACAAGACAGAATAAATATATTTAAAAATCTATTCCAAATGTAAAACATATTAGCTACCTAAATAAGAAAGGAATTGGCAGCAAGACGACATGGTGGTGGAAAGTGCCACCAAGCTGCAGCCAATTTATGGCGACCCCTTGCGGGATTTTCAAGGCAAGAGACTTACTGAGGTGCATTGCCATTGCCTGCCTCTGTATTGCAATCCTGGACTTCCTTGGTGGTCTCCCATCCAAGTAATAACTTGGACTGACTCCGCTCAGCTTCTGAGATCTTATGAGATCAGGCTAGCCTGGGCTATCCAGATCAAGGCAACAAGGTAAAGGTAAAGGTTCCCTTGCTCGAAAGCCAGTCAAGTCCGACTCTAGGGTTGCGGTGCTCATCTCTGTTTCAAAGCCGAAGAGCCAGCGCTGTCCGAAGATGTTTCCGTGGTCATGTGGCTGGCATGACTAAACACCGAGGTGCACGGAATGCTGTTACCTTCCCACCGAAGTGGTACCTATTTATCTACTTGCAATTTCTTGCTTTCAAACTGCTAGGTTGGCAGGAGCTGGAACTAGAGACGGGAGCTCACTCAGTCATGCGGCAACCCGGGTCTTGAACTGCTGAACTACTGACCTTCCACAGCCTGCAGTTCAGCGTCTTAACCACTTGAGCCACCGCAGCTCCTTAAGGCAACAAGACAACATAGGAAATATAAAATATCAAACAGAATCATCCTCTTGGATGTGCCAGTTAAGAGTTCCTTCCAAATGGATTTACTAGTGCAGAAATATAAAAAAGTAGATGTAAGAGTGGGGTAGATACTACCCTTATCCTACCACTCCACTGAGCAAAGTTTGAAGCCCCACCCCCCTCAGGTCCAAGGAGGCTTCCTCCAAATTAAGCAGTTCTTCCATTGGAAGAACAGCCATTTAAGTTGGAGGTCGGTTGGACCCACCCAGTGTCACTAAGGAGACTATTCCACAGTCTGGCCACCACCTTCCCTTGTAGGCTACCTGCCTAACCTCCAAGGGTGAAAACAACCAGGGCAGGGACTCTAAGGATACTTTAGCAAATCAGCTGGTTGAGGGACAGCGAACTGAATGTTTGCACCTTTCTTTTATACCCCATGCTCAGTCTATTGCTGTACAAAACATGTGTGTTTACTTTTTTTTTTTAGTAAGTACTTTTCTATTTTAAATGCTGGTAGTTGTTCTCTGTGTTTCATAGACCTCCACCGCTGAAACAACTTATTCAAAACAGTCACTAGGGGAAGGGAAGCAGTTGGTTGCTAGATCACTAATTCTCTGGGAGTGTGCAAGAATGGCAAGCTGTCCCTTTGATAACTGGTTGCTGGGTAGTGGGAGATGCAGGCACAAAGTGGAGCCTTGGTATGGCAAGATGAAAAGGAATCTGGGACTGCTAGCCCTTTTGGTAGGTAATTGTGAAGCCAACCAGCTGGTGGCAGCGTGCTGAAGGAGAAGCAAGAGAAAGAAAATCCTTCTCAGAGTTGGGCATTGCTAGGAGGTGAGTTGGAGTGATTGCAGGTGCCTAGATGCTTAGAGGGCCAGATCGGAACAGTGCTTGTGGGTCCATTGGGCCATTCCTCCACACACTGAGATGTCATGGACCATGAACATCCTGTCAGTTCCAATCACTAAAATGGGCGAACATCGAAACTGAAATAAATTGAGAAGGAGCCGAGAGGTGGCCTACTACTGCCCATTTACACCTTGTCTCAAAACTGGCCAATAATTGGACACAACTGGCCAATAATTGGACAAGATCTCTGGGTCCAAGGAGGGTCCCCCCCCCCAGGAATGGTCTCATGGCTGCACCACCCCTCTTTTAATGAGGTATTAATCATCCTGGGGATCAAAAAACCCCAAACGAACCTGGTTCATCTATCAGTTTTGAACAAGAATCTAGTTGGATCAGAGCGAAGTCAGCAAATGGGATCTAGTTATTCCAGCAATTACCAGAGTAGTCTGGAAAGGGGAAGCCTATGTTTCAAAAGGAAATGAGATCATGAGGTCAAGAGAGTCTGTGACTTACCAAGCTGAATGTACTCCACCAGCCATGGATTGTCATGTGCTGAACACACAGGAATACGTACACAGAATATATTTGCAGCCCAGATGAGGGGAAAACCCTTCAGATGTTTTATTAAATTCTTAGTGGGAGACAGTAACAAGCTGATAGCTTTGTGGATCATAGTTTACAACAGTCATACAGAAGGTGAAACATACAAGCCACCCTGAGCCTGCTTCAGTGGGGAGGGCAGGGTATAAATTGAATAATATTTTTTTAAGTCAGATAGGAGACCACCAAGGAAGACTCTGCAGAGGAAGGCAATGGCCAACCACCTACGCATCTCACTGGCCTTGGAAGCCCCTTGCTGGAGTCACCATAAGTCTTAGATGGGAGTCCACCAAGGAAGACTCTGCAGAGGACGGCAATGGCCAACCACCTCCGGTTCTCACTGGCCTTGGAAGTCCCTTGCTGGAGTCGCCATAAGTCTTAGATGGGAGACCACCAAGGAAGACTCTGCAGAGGACGGCAATGGCCAACCACCTCCGGTTCTCACTGGCCTTGAAAGCCCCTTGCTGGAGTCGCCATAAGTCTTAGATGGGAGACCACCAAGGAAGACTCTGCAGAGGAAGGCAATGGCCAACCACCTCCGCTTCTCACTGGCCTTGGAAGCCCCTTGCTGGAGTCGCCATAAGTCTTAGATGGGAGACCACCAAGGAAGACTCTGCAGAGGACGGCAATGGCCAACCACCTCCGCTTCTCACTGGCCTTGGAAGTCCCTTGCTGGAGTCGCCATAAGTCTTAGATGGGAGACCACCAAGGAAGACTCTGCAGAGGAAGGCAATGGCCAACCACCTCCGCTTCTCACTGGCCTTGAAAGCCCCTTGCTGGAGTCGCCATATGTCTTAGATGGGAGACCACCAAGGAAGACTCTGCAGAGGAAGGCAATGGCCAACCACCTCCGCTTCCCACTGGCCTTGGAAGCCCCTTGCTGGGTTCGCCATAAGTTTGTTGTGACTTGGTGGCACTTATGCACATAATATTCATAGAACAGCTTCCAACTTCCACTTCAGAGAAATTTCCTCTCAGATCTGTCTGCCTCTTCAGCATTTCCTGGTCAAATGCGACCAGATAGGCTGCTGTTTCCGTGAAGTCAAAAGATGCAAAAAAAAATTGAAACCACTTCAACTAGTAGCACAGGAAATTAAAAGCATCGCACAAATTACTCTAGTCCCTAGTATAATTTAAAAGTCCCTACGGGGCCACCTGCGACACACCGCTTTGATCTCGTCTTCCCCTTGTAAACCACACATAACCACCCCCCACCTCCCAAATTAAAAACATGCAGCTCACCATAAGTTTGTTGTGACTTGGTGGCACTTATGCACATAATATTCATAGAACAGCATCCAACTTCCACTTTAGAGAAATTTCCTCTCAGATCTGTCTGCCTCTTCAGCATTTCCTGGTCAAATGCGACCAGATAGGCTGCTGTTTCCGTGAAGTCAAAAGATGCAAAAAAAAATTGAAACCACTTCAACTAGTAGCACAGGAAATTAAAAGCATCACACAAATTACTCTAGTCCCCAGTATAATTTAAAAGTCCCTCTAGGGCCACCTGCGACACACCACTTTGATCTCCCCTTCCCCTTGTAAACCACACGTAACCACCCCCCACCTCCCAAATTAAAAACATGCAGCTCTTTGATCTTGTGCCACCACGCAGCTCTTTGATCTTGAGCCACCACGGTCGAAAAATCCATTCCGTTCTGCTAGCCCCCCACCCCACCCCCGTCCTGTGTGCAAGACGATTATTTTCCACAGTGATCTGACTGAATTAGTCAGTGAAGTGACCTTTCTTTCTTTGCCGAAGACACCAGCTCATATTTGCTGGTCTTATTTGCATTGAATTTTTGAGTGAGGAGAGTATTTGCTGCTCCCAAACGCTTTATTTAACAAGATGGCTTAACGTTGAATTGATATGCCAGGGCTCTGGCCTTCATTATAACTTTAAGGCAGGGCAGAATTCACGACTGTTGCTCCCAAGTCGGAAGGATTTATATATGTGTTTCACTGCAAGGAAAAAATGTACGGGTACCTCCCAATCTTGTTCCCTCAGTGAAGCCCACTTCTCAACAGATTTCCCTGATTTAAATTGTAACACAGGAAGGGTCTCCAGTTCTGAAACAGACATTTGAAATGAACTGAAATATTCAATTCAATGTTTATATTAGGCTGAGGCAAAGCAACGTTTTGGTAAGGTAAGGTAAAGGTAAAGGTTTCCCTTGCTCGAAAGCCAGTTGAATCAGACTCTAGGGATGCGGTGGTCATCTCCGTTTCCAAGCCGAAGAGCCAGCGCCGTCTGAAGATGTTTCCGTGGTCATGTGGCTGACATGACTAGACGCCAAGGCGCATGGAATGCTATTACCTTCCCACCGAAGTGGTACCTATTTATCTACTTGCAATTTCTTGCTTTTGAACTGCTAGGTTGGCAGGAGCTGGGACCAGAGATGGGAGCTCACTCCGCCATGTGGCACTCGGGTCTCGAACTGCTGAACTACCGACCTTCCAGTCTGCAGCTCAGCATCTTAACCACTTGAGCCACCACAGCCTTACAATAAAATTTGATTTATTTACTTGTTTTTTGACTCACTTCATTTATGCTCAATTTCTATCCCCAGTAGGTACCCATAGTGGCTTACAATGTTCTCCTGCCTTCTGTTTTATCCTCACGACAGCCCTGTGAGGTAGGTTAGGCTAAGAGTGCGTGACTAGCCCAAGGCCACCCAGCGAGCTTCCATGGCAGAGTAGGCATTCAGACCTGGTTTCCCATATCCTAATCTAGCACTCTAACCATCTTTCCACACTTTTGTTGTTGTTGTTGTTGTTCAGTCGCACAGTCGAGTCCGACTCTTCGCAACCCCATAGACCAGATCACGCCAGGCCTTCCTGTCTTCCGCCGTCCTCTGAAGTTTGCTCAATTTCATGTTCGTTGCATCTATGACACCGTCTAACCATCTCATCCTTTGCCATCCCCGTCTTCTTTGATCTTCATCTGTCACTACTTCCACGACTTCCCCTTCTATTTGCAAAGGAGTGATGGGGCCGAATGCCATGAGCTTAGTTTTTTTGATGTTGACCTTCAAGCCCACTTTTGCGCTCTCCTCTTTTACTCTGAGCAAGAGGCTCTTTAGGTCCTCTTCACTTTCTGCCATTAGAGTGGTATCATCTGCATATCTGAGGTTGTTGATCTTTTCCCCAGCAATCTTAATTCCCGCTTGTGAACCCTTTCCACACTAGTTGGACTTGAAAATATAGCAAGTGTTCTCCTGCAGCGTAGAATTATTTAATGTGTTTTCCATTCAACATTTGGGGGTAATAAGCTATTTCTCTGTGCAACAGAAATAATCAGAGAAGGAAAGACATTGCTTTGATGATATAACTAAATCAAACACAGAATATTGGGGGAGGGACAGGAGAAAATACACATTATATGCCACTCTTATAGGTGGACAGGTAGACCCATCCTGCATACAGAGGAGATGAAAAAGTAGTGGTTTTTTTAAAACCAAGTGATGCCAAAAGGTCAAAGGGTAGAAGAGATGGCAGTGGCATAGCAGAATATGACTATGAACCAAAAAGGGCTAAGCTAAACCATATATATAAAAGTACAAATATTTATTAAGGTGTACACATGTTAAAACTTTCCTGATTAAAAATTACTTTGTCTAAGATCAGACTATAAAAGCTTATCCACTATACATACATGTGATGGGTAAATACTTTACAACTGAAGACCAAACGCGTTTCAGCCCCTAAGGGCCTTCCTCAGTGGTCACTATTATCTATATATTCTAGACACACATCCTCCTTGATGGAGGGACGCACATTCATACCTACAAAATCGCTGTTACCAGAATAAGTTGTGGAGGTGATATGGCTATACCTATGGCCCATCACTAATACCAGGAGTCCAATTATGAGTATACAAGGAAACAACATCCGGTTTAATTATATGTGTACTAAAACTCTGTAACAGGTCTTTGATACAGCACTTTCCCCGGTATTTTAAAACTCTGCTTCTTCGGCAGAGCGAAAAAGGCTGCCGACGGGTGTCAGATGTTCCCGTGTGATCGCACTCTTAAAATCCGCCCGGCACTCATGCCTATCGTGTGGCTACTTCTGCGTATGATCGGGACCTTTATTTATTGATTGATTTGATTTACACCCCACCCTCCCCGTTAAAACAGGCTCAGGGTGGCTTACATTAAAAAAAGTTAAAATACATAGAACAAAACAATTATAAAACCAATCCATAAAGTGTTAGTAAAATATCAAGCATTGCATAGTGATCGCGGAGCATCGTAACAGACCAGTTATAATGAAATATAGTCAGCACTGCTGTTAGAGCTATTACCTCAATCCCTGTGTGCTGGCGGGGCACGGGCTGCCAATGGTGATTTCAGGGGACAGAGCCTGGCTAGTACTCAGTCATTAGGTTATTAGGCGGGTCCTTGATGGAAAGCCTGGTGGAAGAGCTCCATCTTGCAGGCCCTGCAGAACTGTAGAAGGTCCCGCAGGGCCCTAATGTCTTCTGGGAGCTTGTTCCACCAGTGCGGAGCCACCACTGAGAGGGCCCTGGCCCTGGTCGTGGCCAGCCTGGCATCTTTGGAACTAGGGAGGGCTAGATGATGTTGAGACCCTGAATGTAGTGCCCTCTGGGGAACATGTGGGGAAAGGCAGTTCCTCAACTATGTAGGCCCCTGACCATGAAGGGCTTTAAAGGTGGTAACCAGCACCTTGAAGCGAATTCGGTATGCTATAGGCAGCCAGTGCAGTGCTTTCAGTGCAGGCTGGATGTGCTCCCGCATGGGAAGACCCAACAGAAGCCTGGCTGCAGCAATCTGCACTAGCTGTAGCTTCTGGATTTGGGACAAGGGCAGGCCCATGTACAGAGCATTACAGTAGTCTAATCTCAAGGTGACCATCACATGGATCACTGTCACCGTCGCTACATTTGAGGAAGGGAACCAACTGCCTAATCAGCTGAAGGTGGTAAAAGGCTGACTTTGCAGTGGCTGCTACCTGGGCCTCCATCGTTAAGGCGGCATCTAAGAGCACTCCCAAGCTCCTAACCTCCAGCGATGGCACCAATAGAGTCCCGTCGAAGGTTGGGAGTGGGCCACCGCAACTCAGGCACAGGCCCTCTGTCTTCGTTGGATTCAATTTCAACCGGCTCAGTCTAACCATCCAGTCATAGCTTATAACACCAGGTCCCAATCTTCTGGTCTAGGGTCAGACTGGCCACCCAACAACAGATAGAACTGGGTGTCATCTGCATACTGGTGACATCACAGCCCATGCCTCCGGGCAATCTCGGCAAAGGGGGGGCATATAGATGTTGGGTTTTTTTAAATAAACACTTTATTGAGTTTTGTAATTTTCCATAAAGCATTAACAGTTTTTACACATATAAAACAAATATAGATACTATAGAACTGGTTACCAGAATAATAGGTGTAGCATAGTATTGTAATTTGACAAACTCAGAGAACCACATAACCCAACACTAAAAAAATTTCAAACTTTAAATCTTACATTAACATTGCACTGATATTATATATAGCCCATTTTTCACAAATCATTTTTTCTGCCTCTACCTTTTCTAAGAAAGGAAACCATTTATCTAAAGGGTTAAGAATTAACCTTGTCCTAACTTTCCTATCAGAAAAAACTGAAAACTTTTCTAGGGTAAAATAATCCCATATTTTCCTTATCCATTGGTCAGTTGTAGGAGGGTTGTCGTTTTTCCAATGTTGAGCAATTGTTGCTTTAGCAGCAGTCAAAAGGGTTATGATTAGATCTTTGCCCTTGGGGCACTCCACAAATCAGCAGGTGCTTTTGGGACATCTGTTTCCCTAATGCCACCCTTTGTCCCCGACCTTGAAGGAAGGAGGAAAGCCATTGCAAGGCAGACCCCTGTGCCTCAGTGTTGGCGAGGCGGTGGATCAGTAGCTGATTATCAACTGTGTTGAACGCTGCCTTCAGGGAGCAGTGGCACAGGCGGTTAAACCACCTGCTGGTAACATCTCCGAACAGCTGTTACAGCTGTTCGAATCCACCGCGGCCAGAGTGAGCACCTGGCCCTAGTCCTGCCCACCCAGCGGTTCAAAAGCACAATAACTTCAAGATGTGAGTAGATAAATTGGGTACCTGCCTTAGATGGCAGGGGGCACCCTTCCCCTTCTGGGGGGCTGGAGGAGCGTTGGCAGCAAGGCGAGGTGGAGGACAACGACAGCACCGGCGGCAAGCGGCAAGATGGCGACCAGGTGTAACATCACTGCAGTCCAGACATTGGCGGCAAAGGGCGGAGCCAGGAGACGCAAGGAGAGCATGAGGCGCAGGTGTGGGTGGAGCCACGATGGACAGAGCCAAAGCCTCGCCGATACGCACCGGGCACCGAATGGAGCTGCCGACCGTAGCCTACACTGAGGACAGCAAGAGGAAAAGGAGGAAGAACTGGAGGGAGCCGAGCCGGTAATGGGCCGAGGTGCCGAGCTAAGATCAAGAAGAACAACAGCTCCATCTATAGGGTGCCGGTAGGGCAGTCCCCATCCCAATTAAGATGTTTCCATAGTTAGGGATAACAGAGTAACTGTAAGCCGCTCAGAGATCCCCTAGGGGGTTCGAGCGAGGTAGAAGCCGAAATAAATAAAATAATAAATAACAACAGCAGCACCACTGTTCCGGCCCGATCCAGGTGTCTCCAAAGGTCATCCATGAGGGCGACCGGGGTCATCTCTGTCCCGTGGCCTGGGCAAAAGCCGGACTGGATAAGATCTAATATGGCAGTGTCATCCATGAAACTCTGCAACTGAATTGCCACCGCTCTTTCAATTATTTTGCCCAGATAGGACAAATTGGAAGCCGGCCAGTAGTTTGCCAATTCGACCGGATCCAAAAAAATTTTTAATTTTTTTTTAGGAGGGGGTGAACCACCGCTTCCTTAAGTGCCCCAGGAAACAGTCCATCAGGAGAATACAGAGAGAATTTGTAAAGCTCACTTATATGTAGGATACAGCCCAGCCAAAGTTAAGCACTGTTTGGATTGATTTTCATTTTATTTCCGTGGGAAACTTAAGTGCATTCTTAAGGCTCTGCAGTTTCACTTAATACATCCTTGTGGCCAGATCATACTTACAGTCTTCACAATTTTCAATCAGTCTTTTCCTAGGCAAAACAGGACGATGGAAGGCGTCTGTGCTTGCAATATCTTTAGTGACATAGCAGAGAGTCAGGGCCAATTCAACCATGGAAGCCAGGATACAAAAGGTTCCACCAGGGCTATTTTTGGGCTGGAATGCACAGGAACGGAGTTCTGGCTGGCTTCAGAGTTGGCCACGCCCACTACAGCCAAAACCTCTGCGTGCATGGCTACAGAGGGAAGGCCTTGAGAGTAAACCCCCCAGGGACTCTGAGGTGGGCGGGTCGGGGGCGCCCTGGAAGGATCAGGGAGGCATTTAAATGCCTCCCCGTGCCTTCCCCGTCCTGTCCAAGGGCCGGCTTGCCCGGGGTGCCCTGCAGCTGTGTTTAAACTGCCTTCCCTTCCCTTCAAGGGGGGGGGGGGCTTGCCCGGGCTCCCTGCAGCCGCAGGGCGCTCGGGCAAGCCAAGGGAAGGCATGGGGGTGTGGCCTAATATGCTAATGAGCTGTGTGGCCTAATGTGCTAATGAGTTTCTGCTGTTGGGTGTGGCCTGTTATGCTAATGAGTTCCTGCTGGGCTTTTTCTACAACAAAAGCCCAGGGTTCCACCATACAGTCCCATGACCGCATGAAGCTGCCTTCTACTGAATCAGACCTCTGGTCCATCAGAGTCAATACTGTCTTCGCAGACTGGCAGCGGCTCTCCAAGGTCTCAGGCTGAAGCCGTTCACATTACCTGATTTTTTTTTCCCAACTGGAGATGCCGGGGATTGAACCTGCGACCTTTTACCTGAAAAGCAGATGCTCTACCACTGAGCCATAGCTTCTTTCCTACTCCTTCGCAATACGACAAAATGGTCTGGAGTCAGCACTCAGATTGTGTGTGTCGCAACGGACAGCTGGCTCATCAATATCCTTTGTGTTGTTGCCACAAAGCCTGAGATGCCGTTGTTGGACTGAATGCTGTTTTGCTGCCCGGACTGGGATAGACCTCAGAAGCTAAGCAGGGTCAGGCCTGGTTACGGTTAGTATTTGTATGGAAGACCAGCAAAGAAGCCGGGGGGGGGGTGTTTGCTGCACTGAGGCAGGCAATGGGAAACAACCTCTGTTTGTCTCTTGCCTTGAAAACCCCACGGAGTCACCATAATTTGGCTGTGACTTGACAATATTTCCCACCACCACACTGTTTCATTGGCAACCCCCACAAACATTAGCATTCAGAACAGCCGTCTGTTCCGCCAAGCAGTCCCTGTAACTGCTGTAGGACACTGAGAGGACTGTGCAGCACAGTCATATAGGAGCAGCGCGTGGCTGTTTCACAGATTTCATTTATTCACACTGAGGCATCATGGGAAGAGCAAAAGACACCACCTCTAGCTTCATGTGTAAAATTGATCCTTAGTCTTGTCAACGGGATTCTCGAATCCAGATTATTATGTTATTTAGGCTATCAATTTGCCACCTTTCTATTTTTAAAAAGGTGCTCAGTACAGATCACACGTAAAATACACTTAGGAACAGCATTATAGCATTCCAGATGTTTTTTAAAGACAATGACACTATTTTACAGAGTTTAAAAGCAGGGCAAAAGCTTAATTAAAAAGGATCTTTGGCAATGAAAAAGAGAGGGTGATTTCTCCCTAGAGCTGCCTCGCGGCGCAGCCCCGTTTGCCCCGACACAAACATGTTAATTTCACACCCGAGGCTGCGGGGCTGCATTTGACCCACGGCTTCACCCGATTTCCTCCGCAGTTTCGTGATCCTCAAAAACCAGGATCACGAAACTGTGGAGGAAATCGGGCGAAGCCGCGAGTCAAAATGCAGCCCTGCAGCCTCGGGTGTGAACTCTAGTGCGAAATAGCCCAGAGTCTTTTTTGTTGTTGTTGTTCAGTCGCACAGTCGAGTCCGACTCTTCGCGACCCCATGGACCAGCTCCCGCCAGGCCTTCCTGTCTTCCGCCGTTCCAGCTCCTGCCAACCTAGCAGTTCAAAAGCAAGAAATATCAAGTAGATAAACAGGTACCACTTCGGTGGGAAGGTAACAGCATTCCGTGCGCCTTGGTGTTTAGTCATGCCGGCCACATGACCACGGAAACATCTTCCGACAGTGCTGGCTCTTCAGCTTGGAAACGGAGATGAGCACTGCAACCCTAGAGTCGGATTCGACTGGCTTTCGAGCAAGGGAGACCTTTACCTTTACTTTAATGTGTCTGGACACCCACTAATTGGCTTTGGTGGGCTTTTGAAGAGTTACTATGACAACTCATTTCTACGCACAATGCAGGTTTATAGATGCGCAAAATACATGGGGAAATTCTTACCTTTTGTTGGAAACATTTAGTTCGAGGACAGAAAATGGCATGTAGCAGGGGCACACGGGTTCAGTTCACACATGGTGTAGCAGTTAGGGATCAGACAATCACCAGGGAGATCCAGGTTTGAATCCCTCCTCTGCCATGGAAAAATCATGGGGGTGACTTCAGGCCAGTCACTCCCTTTCAGCATCATTTATCTCACAGGGCTGTTGTGAGGATACAATGGAAGAGTAAGACTGGTGTATACCACTCTGAACTGCTTGGAGGAACAACAGAATAAATAGGTACTGAATGTAAAATTGAATAAGGTAGAGGTGAAATCGAAACTGGGATTTCCAGCTCAAAACTGCAGGGATGAGACATCGTAACTCGTTTCCCCTCACTTTCATGGGTGTTTCCCCTCATTTTCAACGTGCATGTCCGTCAGGATTTCTTTTGTCATTCTGCATCGATTTCCCTCCCTTCAGTGCTCAGTTCACTTTCTGGTCGCTGCTTCCCCGGGTTTTTTGAGAGTGCTTTTGTGCCAATTTTCCCTTGTTTCACTGTCAAACTGTAGGTAATTCAAAAGCATACAGATTCCCCCCTCTTTGCCACCCCTCAAAGGTCACCCCCCCACTCATATCAGGGTTGTTCTACTCCCTGTTCGCCTTCCACCATCCTCCCCCCTCCAACAGTGAACAAGCTCCATTTCCCCCTCATTTTAATTTTTAAATTTTTTTTACAAGTGGCATGAGTTTAGCGATATGAGGCTATCACTAGTCTCAGATCACTGAATTTCTAAAAATTAAAATGACAGGGGAAAGTTTAAAAGGAGCTGTGCATGGTTTAGTTCCATGCTGGTATTGACTTGAAAGGGAGATCAGAGAGGAGGCAAATGGCAGCGTCCCCATGCGCAAAAAAACAAAACAAAAAAAAAGGATTTCAGTGCTGCTCGCAAACAAAATTAGGGGGGGATCATCATTTCGGAATGAAATTGACATGAGATCGAGAGAGAGAGCGGGAGAGAGAAAGAGAGGGAGGGAAGGAGGGAGGGAGGCACTAGGATGGGAAGCCTAAAGCATTGAAAACATTTCCCCCTTTGATGCTTTTGTGAACAAAGTGGGGGTTTTTTGGGGGGGGAAGCCATTTTGGCAGTCTCTGGAAGCGTAACATTAAAATGGTGGCTGAGCCACACAGACTTTCTGCAAACCGCTGAAGTTAAGAATTGCTTGGGATCAATCCGTCTGGAGGACAGAGTGCAATCCACACAGAAAAGGCTCTACAAACATGCCAATATCAAGACGAGTGTGCAGGACCGAATCAGAGAATCACAAAGTGAAAAACACGCAGATTTGTAAGGAAGGACAGGAAATTAGCGTTACCAGGAAGCACTAGGAAATCAGTAAAAATATCCCAACTTTTTTTTCAGTTTAGTTGCACAAGACTAAAAAACCCTCTCCAGAGCTTCTGCAAGAGAACTCCTCTCCCATACGAATTGCAGCTCTGTGCAAAACATGGCTGACTTGGCACACACACACACGTTGCCAATGATCACACCATGCAATGCCAGTGTCCGTGGGTTCTATCATGCATTCTGTACACTGAACATGTCCCCCCCATTATGAGATCATGTGACTTTCCCGTATTTCATGGTTGCCAATAACACAGCAGAAAATCTCTTAGTGCAATATGGAAAACAGGGCTTTGCAGCTGCTTGTCAGTTTCAACACTGGGTTTCTCCCCCTTTGCTGCATTCCTTTCAGTTCCCTAAAAGTCAGTGAACTAACACTAAAGTGCATGTGCAAAACCTGAAACAGGAGGATTTAAATGGACAACACTTGCTGGACATTACTGTGCAGCTGCAATAGGGCAATCACCTATTTTTTAAAAAAACTTTGGATGCCACCCCCCTGTTGTCACAAGTGATGTTCCACCCCAATTTAGAAAGGTGCATTTTTACAGAATTGTAGTTGCAGAATAAATACACCAGAGGAAAAAGAATGGCATGTAAGGCGGGCACATAACCCAAAGTCAAGATTAAAGGCTTACTGCTCTGAAAATCTGCAGTAAGATATGTATGCATAATGGGCCTTATCTCACACCTTTCTGCCCTTTAGCCTTTGGTGGCGGGAAGTGCCGTCAAGTCATGGCTGACTTATAGCAACCTTGTGAGGTTTTCAAGGCAAGAGATGGTCAGAGGCAATTGTCCATCGTCTGTCTCCGAGTTGCAAGTCCTTGGTGGTCTCCCATCCAAATACCAACCAAGTTTGACTCTACTTAACTTCCAAGATTTAGTCTGAGCCAACCAAGTCAGAGCATTTCACCTTTAAGGAGGCTGAAAAAACCCCAAGTTTAAGCAAGTAAGTTCAAAGAAAAACAATAATTGTCTTCCTCTGTCGGTGAAGCCGGTGGCAGTTCACACAGGCCGGAAAATGCGGGGGGGAAGCGTGGCTGTTTGCCCCGGAGCAAAATAACGTGCGGCTGCCCGATTGCACGTCCCGTGGAGGTCCCGTGGTTAGGGCATGTGGTGCCAATCACAAGGCTATCCTGCAGCGCGGCAAAGAAGCGGCGTGGCGCGATCACACCAGCAATCGCTAGGCGCCGCTTCCGTGGTAAACGGGAATATTTTTTTCTCACCAAAAGGTGAGCATGCACATTATTGTTTGTGCGCATCCTGTGCAGACTTTAAAAAACCCCAACAAACCGGTTTGCGACAGGACTAGGACGGGACGCGATCAGACGCCCGCCCTTGCCCCGCGTTTTCCGGAAACTAGTACATCGTAAGTACTAATTTTTTACTCCATATCTTTGGCATGAAGCCACGGGTTAGCCACGGGTGCACTCCACTTCCCAGATGTTGTGGTGTGATCGCGCCTGGAAAATCCGCCTATCATCCATATCTTTAGTGCAGCAAATGCTCCATGTGAACGGGGCCACAGTACAGCAGGTGATAATAGAAGGCTAAAACAAGTGTAGTTAACAGACTCAACAATTACAACTTGCCAAAAAAGCTGAAGAACGTGTAATAGAGAATAATGTATACAAAGTAGCTACAATGAAAAAGTACAAAATGTAAAGAATAGAGAACAGGTAAGTGCTACAATGGATAAACAATGGGAAATGACTAAATAATTCGACGTTGTGTCTGGATGTTTGATAACAATGTGTCAAAGTTCATCCTTCATCAGGGTGTTCCCTTTAAGCTGCTGTGTTTTTCATACTCATACTGACATGCATTGGGAACAGTCTGTGAACAATTCAATACAAAATTGGACGCCAATCTCCGACATGTAATCAGCTTCAGACTTGCAGTGTGACCAGCAGCGTTGTAATTGTTGAGTCTGTTAACTGCATTTGGTTTTGCCTTCTATTATCATTATATAATAGTGTAGTGAACATTATTGAATGATGTTAGTACAGCAGGTGACAACATTTGGATTGTGAGATTCAGAGATGCTCCTGCCACAGACAGCTGGGCTTGAAGGCTGATTCTTTCTTAAATGGCTCCTACCTCTGAACTTCCTGGGTGGGTGAAGATATACCAGTACTCTGATCATACAGTTGTTTTGGCCTTCTACCTGTGGCATCAACAAAAGGGCTTCCCATATGACCCCCCTCTTCAAAAATTTGAGATCTGCCCACTAGGCCCTACCACCACCCTTTGGTTTTACCTGTTAACACCTAGTTGAAGCACAGCCTTTTCAGTGGTGGCCCCAGACCTTGAGAATATTCTTCCCCAAGAGCTACAGTTCTCTTTCCCTCTTGCTTCCTTTCCAAGGCAGCTGAAGTAATTTTCATTCAGTCCAGCCTTCGGAAGCTATGGGTTTTCTTAATGGATGATTTCAGTTTGGTTTCAGTGCCTTTCTTGGCATACAGATGGATGTATTTTTAAACTTGTTTTGGCAAGCTGTTCAAAGGGGGCTTGGATCCTTTCATCTTGGTAATAATTCTTATTTTGTAAAATGCTCAAGAACTTGAAATATGGTAAATAACTGGGAGTAGTATTCTTATGGGGAGTGAATTTTTTTTTCAAAGTTCACTTTTTAAAGGTGTAACCATTGATTCTTCCTAGTCTCCTTTTCTCTTTCTAAAGAAGAATTTCTCTTTAATTTCTCTTTTGCAGTTTTCTGCTATACCTCTATGACCCATTTGCAACTTCAGCCCTTGTAGTTGCTTAATGTTATACACCACAAGGGGGTGTTTTAGCCAGAGGGTCAGAAGGTCTGGGAAAACACTGCCTGGCTCTGAGCATCTGCAGAATGAAATCCTGAAATTTTGTAGAAAATCCCTTCCTGCCCCATCTCCCTTCAATTTTCTCTTTTTGATAAAAATGAAATCGCTTGGAAGCCAAATCCCTTAAAAAGAGGGGAAGAAATAGATGGTTGGATTTCAGGGTTAAATTGACTCAAGAGGAATTAAGAAGGTCTGGCCCCAGTCACATGGGAGGTTTTGGGCTGGAAGAGGGACAGATCGGGGGCGCAGCAAATGGGCGCGAGCACACTGCAACATCTGGGAAGTGGCGCGCACCCGTCCCCGATCTGGCCCTTCAGGCCGAAAATGTGCTGAAAAAAAGAACCAGCAAAAGAGGAGGACTTACCTGAAACGGCGCAGCAAGCGCGGCCGTGGGATCGCCGGCGCGCCTGTCTTCAGGAGCATTCGAGGCTCCCAGCCGAACTGCGCATGCGCACACATGCGCAGCCGGCTGCCTTGTGCTCCCTTCCATTGCTTTCTCCCCGGCATCTGATCGTGCCGGGGAGCAACTGCGCGGCAGCTCATGGGTTCCGTCTGATCCCGCCGCCGCGTGTTTCTTTTGGTGCGGCTTTACAATGCTGCACTTTGGCCGCATCAATTGGCATCAAGTGGCAGGGGCCTCTGTTCAATGGTAGAGCATCTGCTTTTGGCATGCAGAAGGTCCCAGGTTCAATTCCCCAGCATGTCTGGTTGAAAGGACCAGGCAGTAGGTGATGTGAAGGACCTCTGTCGGAGACCCTGAAGAGCCTCTGCCAGTCTGAGTAGACCGGGGGTGGCCAAACTGCAGCTCGGGAGCCGCCTGTGGCTCTTTCACACAGTCTAAATTAATGTTAATAAAAAGCAAATTTGCATACTTTCCAATAAAGATCTGTGTGTCATATCTGTTCATGTCTTGTAGCTCTCAAACATCTGACTTTATTCTATGTGGCTGTTACATCAAGCGAGTTTGGCCACCCCTGGAGTAGACAGTGCTGACCTATGATGGACCAAGGGTCTGATTCGCTAGAAGGCAGGTTCATGCTCTCATGTGGCATTACCGAACCAGATACTGAATGAAGGAGCAAAAAGTGATTGTTGAAACCAAGCTGCCTAGCGACTTTCAGGATCTTCCTTCACCAAGAAGCCTGTTCTCTTGTTTGTATATCAGGATTGTCTTTTTTTTTTTTTTGAGTGGGTGGGTGTGTTTGTTTTTATTCCGTTGAGATGTCTGAAGGAGGGGTTTTATGGGCGAGGAGTCCCGGGGAAGTCATTTATCTCAAGTATTGAAGCCGGAGCCCCTTGTGACCAAGCTGGGCCGATCATTCGATTCCCTGAAGATTCCTCCGAGCGAATGAAGCGTGGCATTCGGCTACTAATGCATCCCCAGCGATACATTATTTTTAGCTCTTGTTTGGCTTTGCTCGAGCTTGGCAAAGAGAAGTCCCAAGGCAGAAATCTCCAAGACGAGTGTGCACCACTGACAAGTGGAATCTGGTGTGGGGGGGTGGGGGACTGATAACATTCAGTCCTGTTGCCAAGACTGGGAAATGCACACAGAGAGGGGAGAAATGTTCATGCCACAGGGTCATACACAGACAGAGTATCCTCTGGATTAAAGGGATATCAGATCATTGTAGAAACTGGACACTGCGATAAAGAAAAGCAGGATCCTGCATGAATCATGCAAAACAAGCAAAATGTCATCGCTGCGATTTGTTCTCAGATTATTAATATTTTGCATAACGTGTTCTGATTTTGCTAGTCAGGGAGGACACACACACACGGCCCAGAAGTTGGGTTGCCAACTTCTAGGTGGTGGCTGGTGATTTCCTGGTATTACAGCTGATCTCCAGATGGCAAGAGATCAATTTCCCTGGAGAAAATGGCACCTTGGGCAGGGGATGCTATGACATTCACATCCCTGCAGCTATTGAAACTCTTTTTTAAAAAATCCGAGCAATTAGCGTCTCTTAACCTCTGAGCCACTGTGGCTATATAAATATGTAAACAAACAAATGCAAATGGTCTTCTGTGAGGTGTCCCAAAACGTCAGCCTGGGGATTCCATAGGGTTGCAGGCGCTGGGTGAGGAAATTTGTGGAGATTTGGGGAGCAGAGAATGGGGAGGGTGGGGTTTGGGGGAGGGACGTCAGCAGAGTACAGTGCCATAGAGTCCACCCTTTAACATGTCAATTTTCCCCAAGGCTCTATTGCCTGGAGATAAATTGCCATAGCATGAGATCTCCAGGCCCCACCTGGAGGTTGACAACCCAAGGATGCATATCTCTGTTCTCACGTAAAAGCACCGCGTCATCCAATCACGTCATGTCCAAACCACTCTGATGGCCACCAGGGAACTGGAGTTGATGTGGGTCCACACATGGCACCTACAAACAAGCCCATAGATGGACTCACGCCCTCCCGATGCCTTCCGTAATACTTGGGGTGATTTCCCACCAGCGCTGCTCCGTGCTCACTCCTCCCTTTTGCCCCGATGGTACGTGTCAATTTCACGCAAGCTGCTGCGCGGCCGCATTTTGCCCCGCAGCTTCGTGCGATTTCCCCCGCGTCTACTCAATCCTCAAAAAAACCAGGACTGAGTAGACACGGGGAAAATTGTACGAAACTGTGAGGCAAAATGCGGCCACGCAGCAGCTTGTGTGAAATTGACATGTACCATCGAGGTAAAGAGAAGAGTGAGCGCGGAGCAGCACTTGTGGGAAATCACCCTTGGTCAAACTTCTGTAGAAGAAGAAGAGATTGGATTTATACCTCTGTCAGGTAGCCCTGTCATGGATCTGGAATGTGGAGGGGGGCCGTCCTCCATGTTCTCAGCTCTTCCCTGTCCTGCTTCTGTGCGCTATCTCATGCTTGACCTTGCTGCCTCCAGCACTCAGCTGGGAAACTTAACGGCTTTTGCGCTTTGCCCACTTGCTGTCACCTGCGTGTTTGAACTATAATCATTGGCTTGTGCTCATAGGGGGGGATGTTCAATTTTACGATAAATCAGAGGCCCTTATACTGACGGTCATTCCTGACACAATCTGTACACGTGTTCTTTAATTCCGGAAACACTAATAAACAGTTATCTTCTTCTGAAGCCCTGTGTGGTGTAACCTGATCGAGGAGCCTGACAACCCCGCCCTTCACTACCCGAAGGTGTCCCAGAGCAGTTTACAAACTCCCTTCCCTTCCCCTCCCCACAACAGACACCCTGTGAGGTCAGTGGGGCTCAGAGAGGTCTGACAGAAACTGCTCTTTTTCGAGAACAGCTCTTATCAGAACTCCCTTCACTACCCAAAGGTGTCTCAGAGCAGCTTACAAACTCCTTTCCCTTCCCCTCCCCACAACAGACACCCTGTGAGGTAGGTGGGGCTGAGAGAGCTCTGACAGAAACTGCTCTTTTTAGAGAACAGCTCTTATCAGAACTACAGCTTGCCCAAGGTCATCCAACCAGATGAGAGTGGAGAAGTGGGGAATCAAACCCGGTTCTCCCAGATTAGAGTCCGCGCACTTCACCACGACACCAAACTGACTACCCTGCCCTCTGTCCTACCAGGCCCAATGACCACCAACCACAACCAGGATGCCACAGTTTTTACCATGTGCATGTTTGATGGCCAGATTTACCATGTTCAAAGCTGGTGATGAGATGTGAGGGGATCACGTCGTCTGTTTGATTTGTGTCAACCAGCTGCCAATGCCCGATGAACTGATCTGCATAATTTCTCCCCCAGAACCAGGCATCCACAAAGACGTTGCCGATTCAAACTGATTGGCAGCCATTAGCATCACTACTGAGACAAATTCCAGAGGGCAGGGTTTTATTGAAACACACCATTTATCGACGACATTTATAGGATCAGTGAGTGATCTAATTGTCTATATAAACAATTGCCTAAATGTCTCTTGCTTGGAAAACCCAACGGGGTTGCCATAAGTCAGCTGTGACTTGACAGCCCCTTCCACAACCACTGCCAAGTCCACAAGGATGGCGGGAGATGGGGTGGTGGTGGTGGCAGGAGACAACTGGACTGCGAGAATGCGAATGCACAAAATGCCAGTTGTGCCGAACTGCCTGGCAAGTCAGGGATACCGTGAAACAACCTGCCGAACATCCAGGAACAGACTGGCGAATTGGCGAACTGGTCATCGAAAAATCCGGTCTCCGTTTGCCACTAGTGAACAAGGCACAAGCCTTAGCAACCCCTTGGTCTCCTGAATTGAGTGGATCTTTTCTTACTCACACAAGTGGTGGCCTTACAAGGAATGAACCTGTTCATCCCTCTAGCTCAGAACTCTGGCAGGAAGAGGCTGTCCAATATATTCGCTGACATGGCGACATGCAGGGGTCATTTCCTGCAGGAGCTCACACTTAACCACTACACTAAACTGACTGTAGAATGGCTATGGGTTGAAATATGGATTTTGGTTTTCACCTCTTAGGATGCCAGCCCCCAGGTGGGACCTGGGGATCCCCCAGAATTAACAGCTCATCTCCAGACAACAGTCCCCCTGGAGAAAGTGGATGCTTTGGAGGGTGGACTCTTTGGCATTGTACTCCAATGAGGTCCCTGTCCTCCCCCACACTCTATCTCCAAATCTCCTGGAGTTTTCTAACCTGGATCTGGCAACCCAATCTCTCTCAGAAGGAAATATTAAAACTGAGTGCTAAGGAAAGCGAATTCCTGCTCAAAGACTAAATTCACTTTGCACAAAAAGAAGCAGAATTCCCTTAAATATCCTAAAACGATACTCCAGGGATGCTGACTTGGCCTCCAGAAAGAGAGCTGAGAATTATCGTTTCGAAGCCAATTGGGTTCCTCTCCCCCCCAAAAAAAATGCATTATTCTCAGTCCTTTCCAGATGTATTTGGCAACAAATGCCTCCTTCCGCTTTTATCAGCTGCACCAATTCAATCCAGAAACAAAATTGTTGTCATGGCAACATCCAGAGGTTACCACTAATAGCGAATGTGGGGGGGGAGACTATTTGCAGGCAATTCAGGATTCAAAAATGTTTGTTGAACTCTTCTGTGCAACAGATTAATAGAAATCAAAGCGGCAATAACAAACAAGGCATTAAGAGTGAGAGGCATTATCCTGTTTGCAGCAGGCAATTTCCCCAGATCTAATTTAGTTCTCCATTTGTTTTGTGTTTCCACTCATAGATATCCCACCCGCTCCCCCCATTTGCATGGCTGCAAATTTTATACATATATATATAGGGTTTTTTTGTAGAAAAAGCCCAGCAGGAACTCATTAGCATAATAGGCCACACCCAACAACAGAAACTCACTAGCATATTGAGCCACACCCCATGCCTTCCCTTGGCTTGCCCAGGCGCCCCACGGCTGCAGGGAGCCCGGGCAAGCCAGCCCTTGGACAGGCTGGAGAAGGTACAGGGAGGCATTTAAATGCCTCCCCGATCCTTCCAGGGGGCCGACTGGCCCACCCGCCTCAGAGTAACCAGGGGGGTCACTCTCCAGGCCTTCCCTCTGTAGCCATGCATGCAGAGGTTTTGGCTGTAGTGGGCGTGGCCAACTCTGAAGCCAGCCGTAACCCCGTTCCTGTGCATTCCTGCCCAAAAATAGCCCTGTATATATATGTATTCTCAAGGGTCTTAGCACTTGCCTTTGTACCAGTTTGGATTTTACCAGGGCGTTACTTTTTCTTTCTTCAAACTGCACAGAGGCCATCCCAACTGAAGATGATGGTAGGAAGTGAAAACTACTGCTGTCCAAACAGTTGTTCTGCCTGCAGCTAATGCAACATCACCTCCAGGCTAGACTACTGTAATTCACTTTACGCTGGCCTGCCCTTGAGACTGAGCCGGAAATTCCAGTTGATCCAGAATGCGGCGGGTGTGAGTCCTGACGGGAACATCACGGACGGCACATATACATCCAGTGCTGTGCCAGCTGCACTGGCTCACAGTGGGATACCCAGTCAAGTTCGAGGTTTTGGTTTTGACCTATAAGGCCTTGAGTGGTCAAGGACCAACGTATCTACAGGACTGTCTCCCCCAGAGGTCAATTCGGGGGGGGAACACGGGGAATCGCAGTTCCCCCGGGTGAGGTGCGGGGGGCGGGGCACACAACAAAGCCCCACCCCCTGCTTCTGGCCGCCCCGCTTCTGGCCCTCATTCAGCCAGGAGGAGGCAGGAGAAGAGGGAGGGTAAATTGCTTCCTCCCCGCCTCTCCCCACCCCTGCCTGCCTGAGGCCAGGGAGGGCCTTGGCGGGGCTTCCTCACACTCCTGCCGGCCTTGCAGGTCCACCGCTGGGCCCCTGATGTCAGGGGGTGTGGCATATGCTAATGAGTTATGCTAATGAGTTCCCCTAGCTCTTTTTCTATGAAACTACCCCTGGTCTCCCCCATCATGTCCCCAGAATGGCACTGTCCTCTTTGGACAAAAACACGCTGGGGGTCCCCAGCTCTAAGGATATCTGGCTGTCCTGGTGGAACTCTCCGACAAATGCCATCAGGGCCCTATGGGACCTTATGCAGTTCTGAAGGGCCTGTAAGGGCTTGAGAAAGGCCTAGCTGACATCTAGCACCCGGCCTAAAAACTCTATGGTAGCATAGAGTTTCTGGCTGAATGCTAGAGCGTCCCCCTAGCGGCGTGCCCAGCATGATGATGTCGCTTCTGGGTGACATCGTTACAGTGCGCACACATAGCATGCGTGCCAGAAGATCCCAGAAAAGAATCTCCATCCCCCCCTGCAGGTAGGGACCTGGCGACCCTATAAGCAAATCTGAGAACAAGACTCAAAATATCTCCTGGGATCTATGTCCATTTTTCATGTCAGAAGAGGACACTGTCAGTGTTCCCTCTAAACTGAGTTAGTGTGAGCTAGCTCACAGCTTCTTAGCCTCCAGCTCACACAGTTTTGTCTTAGCACAGGAAGGATGGCTCCAAAGCAAACTAATTTATACAGTAGGCAAATCTTTCACTCACAACTTTAATGGCCAGTAGCTCACAAAGTAGAACTTTTGCTCACAATACTCCACAGCTTAGAGGGAACATTGGACCCCCCGAAAAAAAGGTTTATCGGTAAGGTGGGATTGTTTCAAATAGCCTCCCCTTCCCAGCTAATTCATTCGCCATACCACTAGGCAGCAGGTGTCTGGTGCCCACCATTCTCTAAGTGGGATGGGAGCAAAATAAGGATGTCAGCCTCCAGGTGGGACTTAGGGATCCCTCGGAATTTCAGCCCAACTCCAGACAACATAGATCAGTTCCCTTGGATAAAACAGATGCTTTGGGGGGTGGACAGTGGCACTGTACCCCACTGAAATACCTCTCCTCCCCAGGCTCCCTCTCCAAATCTCCAGGAGTTTCCCAACCTGGACCTGGCAACCTTACCCCTTCTGCCCCCCCACCCCGGTGACCAGGGGGGACCTGGACCCTAGAGCAAAACCAGATTTTTAGTTGTTCAGACTTTCAGGACATTTTGCCTGTGGTTGCAACTATGCCATTCCTGTTTCAAGTCAGGGGCTGATTTCGCACTAGAGCTGCCTCGCTGTTGTGCCGCCATTTGCCCTGGTTCTATTGGTCAATTTCACACCTGAAGCTGCGGGGCTGATTTTGACCCACGGCTTCACCCGATTTCCCTCGCAGTTTTGTGATCCTGTTTTTTGAGGACCAACGAAACTGCGGAGGAAATCGGGCGAAGCCGTGGGTCAAAATCAGCCCAGCGGCTTCGGGTGTGAAATTGACCAATAGAACCGGGGCAAACTGCGGGGAAAAAGCGAGGCAGCTCTAGTGCGAAATCAGTCCCAGTGTAAGTTATCCAATCCCTATTGCAAGCTGTAGGATTTACTTGGTTTTCTACCATCTGTTCCAGCCCTTGACATCTGGGGGAAGGGCGGGAGCCCTGACACAGAAAAGCCCCCCCAATTTCTCTGAAGATAAAGGGGGAACCGCAGCAAGTGGCAACAATGGTGGCAGAGCAGTTCCTAGCGATCGGTGGGGCAATATCGGAGGCGGAGGCGGAGCCCGGAGAAGTGGAGCCTTGGAGAGCATGGTGACGTGCGGCGCATTGCGGCGAAGCCACCTGTGGACAGTAGCCAGAACTGCAGCCAACACAGAACCACGCGCCAAGACGAGACCTGCCGAAGGAAGCTGCTCGGGGAAGATCGGCTCCAGAAAGAGCATCAGGACTCCAATATCTGAAGCCGCGGAAGGAAGCCGGATAACAACTAGCCCGGGGTGCTGGTAGGCAGTCACCACCCTGTAGATAATGTGGCCCTAGTCAGGTTAATTGGTTGGTTAGAACCACTATGTAAACCGCCCAGAGACCCTTCGGGGTCAGGGCAGTATATAAGCCGAAAGTATAAATAAATAATAAATAAATAAACCTCAGCATATAGTATGCAATTAGGGGGGGGGGATACGCTAAATAGAAACCATCAACGATATGAATGTATTCTGTACTAAAATAAAAACAAATTTATTAAGCAATAGCCCGTTGCATATTCCTATTTCACACTAATGCATTAATTCTGTATTGAGGTTGGTGGTCACAACCCAGCATTTGCTGTTTATAATGTTAGTATGCTCCCAGGCACTACTTCACAACGATAGCTCTTGAACATGACACAATCCATACGTATATGGATGTTACACCGTGTCTCTAGACCTCCCAGTGGGAGGGCTTTTAGTGTCCTGGCCCCACTGTTGGACCTCCTGATGGCACTGGTATTTTTGCCCACTGTGTGACAGAGTGTTGGACTGGATGGGCCATTGGCCTGATCCAACATTGGTGTCAGCTACGCTGCCATGGTGGTTGGGGGGGGGGGGTCAGTTGTACTTTAATCACCTTTGCATTCCTTCTGTGCTTCTTCGCTGCTGTAACGCTTGTCTCTAAGTTTTGCAGGTGGTGGGATGTTGATGTCTAGTTCCAAGGGAACCATGGGAGCGAGCTTGGTTCCCAGCTTCAGCGCTAACAGCCGGAGCGCCTTCTCCCGTGCGGGGGAGTGTGGCTAATTGGCCAGGGCAGTGGGGGGGGGGTGCATACGAATACCCTATATCCTGTTATGCCCCAGGGGCAGCCACCATTCTTAACAGTGCCTATGTTAATGCATCTATAGCTCTTCAATAAAGTATTACCTTTCCTGATAAGCGTGTACTACGTTGTTGGCTGTGGGTTATGACATTCTGTTAAGTCGAAGGCGAGGAGTGGGTGCTTGTCCCCAGAGGAGGGGCTGGAACTGGTCCACATGATGGAGGTGGTGGATCCAGAGAGGTGGCAGCTTCAGCGGGAGCCGGAAGACATTATTCATGCGCTCCTGCAGTTGGTGATCCAAGCCATTCTCTTATGTTCTTATGTTTTCCCAAGACTAAATAAGGTTGTCAACGTAAGGCGGAAATTTCCTATGCAACCAAGTGACATCATGACTTGTTGTTGTTCAGTCGCACAGTCTTTGTGACCCCATGGACCAGATCATGCCAGGCCTTCCTGTCTTCCACCGTCCTCTGAAGTTGGCTCAATTTCATGTTTGTTGCATCTATGACACTGTCTAACCATCTCATCCTTTACCGTCCCCGTCTTCTTTGACCTTCAGTCTTTCCCAGCATCAGGGTCTTCTTCTCCAGGGAGTGCTCCCTTCTCATTGGGTGGCCAAAGTATTTGAGCTTCAGTTTCATTATCTGGCCTTCCAGGGAACAGTCAGGGTTGATTTCTTTTAGGATTGACTGATTTGATCTTCTTGCAGTCCAAGGGACTATTGCTTAATAAATTTATTTTTATTTTCATACACAATACATTCATGTTGTTGATGGTTTCCCCTTAGTGCCTTTTCCTTATTGCTCACAATTCTTGTAGCATCTGGTTCTGGGCCAGATCTTGTGCTCTTGGCCACTGAAGCCAGTCGAATCGGCAAGGATGCTACTCAGTACTCCCCAAAGAGGGAGGCAGAGATGAGAGGCAGTTTGGTGTAGTGGATAAGTGTGCGGACTCTAATCTGGGAGAACCGGGTTTGATTCCCCACTCCTCCACTTGCACCTGGCTGGACGACCTTGGGCAAGCCATAGTTCTGACAAGAGCTGTCCTTGAAAAAGAGCAGTTTTTGTCAGAGCTCTCTCAGCCCCCACCTACCTCACAGGGTGTCTGTTGTGGGGAGGGGGAGGGAAAGGAGTTTGTAAGCCACTCTGAGACACCTTTAGGTAGTGAAGGGCGGAGTATAAATCCAATCTCTTCTTCTCTTCTTCTTACCACTGTGAAAGAACAGCATTAGAAACCATGACATTATGCTAGTCCTGAGCAGGGATATACATTTGGGATCAGGGTTCCAGATGGACCCTGTGAAGAAGAGATGACCACCCAGTAAACAAAAGGACCCTTGATGCCAGTATGAAAACCATCCCCAGCTAGAGAAGTGGTGAAACAGGCACTAAAGGGTGTCCAGTTATCCTGAGATAAGAGCATCCAAGCATTAAAACGTCTGAGCTGGGGGGACTCCAGACAGCAAAGCATTGTTTTCCAAGGAAATCCAATCTCTTCCTTGCCCGAAATCCCACATTGCTTATCGCTGAGCTGATATAGGTCTCATACAAACTGGCCTGGCTCCGAACCTGGGACAAGGGACGACAAAACGTGAGCATACAGTTCTTGAGATTAAATAGGAAGATTACAGCACCACCATGCAACATAGGGTTGCCAACCTCCAGGTGGGACCTGGGGATCTCCCAGAATCACAGTTCATCTCCAGATGACAGAGATCGGTTCCCCAGGAGAAAATGGCTGCTTTGGAGGGTGGACTCCATGGCACTGGACCCCCCTGAGGTTCCTGTCCTCCACAGGCTCTGCCTCCAAATCTTCAGGAGTTTCCCAACCTGGATCTGGGAACCCTATGCCCCTCATCCCTGCCATTAGCTAGATGGAACCTGGCAACCCTAACACAACATCTGATTTCAACAATACTGGATCAGGGCTCTTTTTGTAGAAAACGCCCAGCAGGAACTCATTAGCATAATAGGCCACACCCAACAGCAGGAACCCATTAGCATATTGGGCTACACCCCTGACAGCACAGCTCATTAGCACATTAGGCCGCACCGCCATGTTACCAGAAGTATGGTTATCCAGACACACCCACCTTTTGCTTGTTATTCTGTTTACCTTGTTTGTTGTCAAAACCCAGGGCCTTTTTTGTAGCAGGAACTCCTTTGCATGTTAGGCCACACACCCCTAATGTAGCCAATCCTAATGAGTTCCTGCTGTTGGGTGTGGCCTATTATGCTAATGAGTTCCTGCTGGGTGTGGCCAACTCGGGAGCCAGCCGGAACTCCGTTCCTGTGCCTTCCTGCCCAAAAATAGCCCTGCTGGAGGCAGTCCAAAACTGATCAATGTTTTCCATGAAACTTGTTGGCCACCCACTCTTCCTTCTAAAACTTTTCACCAAGTTTTGACTCCTTGTCTTCACTTTGCCATCATTCCCCGATGCACTCACTTGCCCTCACTGATGTTATTCAGGGTGTGGTAGGAAAGCACTCCATCTTACTGAAGCCGAGCAAGCTACTGTATGGCCAGTGTCTGGATCAGCAACTGGCTGAGGACCTACGTATGTTATCTTGAGCTCTCTAGAGGAAAGGTGGGGAAAGATATGAATGAATTGTAGCCTGATCATAATCTCAGACGTCGCACCGTGACAACATCCTGCTCAGTACAGGATCCCTGACTGGGTGGGATCACCCGCATGAGTTATTTTGTTTTTCAAAAGGTTTCCATTGAAAATTTAACAAAAAGACGTAAAGACAAACCAGATAACCCACATGAGTTATATCATGCAGACTAAGCAAAGTGGGTCATGAGTCAGTGGTAGAGCAGGTCTGTGGCCAGGTTTTTGTGGCTGGTGGGGCAAACATTTTTCCGATGGGGCTGCCATTGTTCACCATAATGAATGAAGGTTACGCGCACCCCTCTCATTCCCCCTCCGGCAAGATTTAAAGGGGCCTTCCGTTGATCAGTGTGGAACAGGTGGTCCACCAATCAGCTGGTAAAAGGTAAAGGTTCCCTTGCTCGAAAGCCAGTCAAGTCCGACTCTAGGGTTGCAGTGCTCATCTCCGTTTCAAAGCCAAAGAGCCAGCGCTGTCCGAAGACGTTTCCGTAGTCATGTGGCTGGCATGACTAAACACCAAGGCGCACGGAACGCTGTTCCCTTCCCACCGAAGCGGTACCTATTTATCTCCTTGCAATTTCTTGCTTTCGAACTGCTAGGTTGGCAGGAGCTGGAACTAGAGACGGGAGCTCACTCCGTCATGCAGCACACTCGGGTCTCAAACTGCTGAACTACTGACCTTCCACAGCCTGCAGTTCAGTGTCTTAACCACTTGAGCCACCGCAGCTCCAGAACACATGTACAGCTTGTGTCAGTTTGGGGAGAAAGGCGGGTATAAAGGAGGAAAACAAATAAATAAGATCAAGTCCCGGCTGACTCATGGCGACCCCATTAGGTTTTCAAGGCAAGAGACATCCAGAGGTAGTGTCGTGGGTACTGGTTCGGCTGAGGCTGACTCCTCCTCTGGAGTCAGCCCAGAAGAAGAACCCTCAACAGTACCTGAGGAGGAAGAGTCCCTGGCAGTTGCACAGGAGGTGCAGCCAGAAGGAGAGATGGATACTGCACCTGGCCCAGCACCCCCAGTTTGTTTATTTATTTATTTATTTATTTATTCATTCATTCATTTATTTATGCATTCAGCTTATATCCCGAGGCCAGACTCCCCACCTAGTTCTCCTGAGTGCCCCAGACGTAGGCCACACCAAAGGCTGACTATGCAGAAGAGAAGAAGGAGTGCCAGACCGCAGCTTCTGCAAAGGCAATGGGAGGAGTTGTAAGCTTTTGCAGACTCCACTCCTAGGGAATGGAGGACCTGCTCAAAAAACCTCCGTGCAGCTGCTTCAGCGTGGCAGCGACTCTGTGGAATCAAACCTGCTTCTGAGTGTGCAGCAACCGCGCCTTGTCCTTGGAAACCTGCAATCCTCACTTGACTTCCTTGCTATCCAACCTTTAGGTTTGTTACTGACCTAGATTTCGGACCATGTTTCTAGCTTCTCGTGTATAGTCTTGGTCAGGGGTCATTTCCTAGAAAAAGAGGTGCAGGAGCTCATTAGCACAACTCATTAGCATAACTTATTTGCATATGCCACACCCCCTGACATCACCGGAAGTGTGTCAGAAGGCAACACCCACCGCTCAGGCTCCACTGGACTGTTTTGGATTGCTAGCTATGGGGGGGGGTAGAGAATATGCAGATCTGTCCTCGCAGAGGAGGGAGAGCTTGTACCTGAATAAAACTTGGTCTTAAAGGTGCCACTGGACTGTTTTTGGACCTGGGGGCTGGAGGGAACTCTGCAACTTACCTGGCTGCTTCTTGCTCTGACTGAGGGCTGCTGGGAGCAGGGGATGGGGCTTGTTGCATGCGCCCACCTCCTGGGCTCTTTACTGCCGGAGCTCCACTCCTGTGCGCTCCTGTAGGAAATTTCCCCTTTTCTTGGTGGACCCCAGCCAAGATAGCACAGGTGGTTCACCATTGCCTGCCTCTGTGTAGCAACCCTGGACTTCCCTGGCCGTCTCCCAACCAAACACTATCCAGGCTGACCCTGCTTAGCTTCTGAGATCTGATGAGATCTGGCTGGCCTGGGCGATCCAGGTCAGGCCAATTAAATAAATTATGCATTGCAGCTAAACTCAGTCTCCATTTTGGGGGACTCTAGCAGCCGGAGTAAGAAGTACCAGCTCTTCTTATCATCTCCTTCAGCAGCATCTGGGGGCATCAGGGGAAGAGGAAAGGAGGAGACCCTATCAATCAACTCAGCAGTAACCAAATGCTATTTGGATCACCCCCACTGTTTGCCTCCACCTCCGTTCCATCTCAGAACCTCAAGGGACAGGTGAGGCCCCCTCTATTAGAGAAAGGGGCAGGACAGCGGTCTCCCTTCTGCTGAATCAGCAAGTCTCACGTATTGCTTCCTCCTAAGCAGCTGTTTCTACCAGGAGGAGCTGATATACCTAAGTTTCCCCGTTTTCTTTTCTTTTATTATTCTTTTTGGATCTTACACATTGGAGGAAGTTATTCTGCAGTCTGGTGTAGTGGTTAAGAGTGGCGGACTCTAATCTGGAGAACCGGGTTTGATTCCCCACTCCTCCACATGCAGCCAGCTGGGTGACCTTGGGTCAGTCACGGTTCTCTCAGAGCTGTTCTCTCGAGAGCAGTCCTTGAATGAGCTCTCTCAGCCCCACCTCCCTGATGGGGTGTCTGTTGTGAGGAGAGGAAGGGAAGGAGATTGTAAGCTGCTCTGAGACTCCGAGTGAAGGGCTGGGTATAAATCCAATCTCCTCCTCTTCTCTTCTTCCTTCATTGGTAGGTAATGGTAGGTAACGTTTTTTTTAAAAAAAAATATTTTTCGCATTTATATCCCACCCATCCTCTAAATGGGCACAGGGCGGGTTACAACATTTTAATAAATACAACATTTAATAAATAAAAAGGTAAAGGTAAACGTCCCCTTGCTCGAAAGCCAGTCGAATCCGACTCTAGGGTTGCGGTGCTCATCTCTGTTTCCAAGCCGAAGAGCCAGCGCTGTCTGAAGACTTTTCCGTGGTCACGTGGCCGGCATGACTAAAAACCAAGGAGCACGGAACGCTGTTACCTTCCCACTGAAGTGGTACCTATTTATCTACTTGCAATTTCTTGCTTTTGAACGGCTAGGTTGGCAGGAGCTGGAATTAGAGATGGGAGCTCACTCCGTCATGTGGCACACTCGGGTCTTGAACTGCTGAACTACCGACCTTCCACAGCCCGCAGTTCAGCGTCTTAACCACTTGAGCCACCACAGCTCCTAATTAAGTAGTAAGTGATGTAAAAGACCTCTGCCCGAGTCCTTGGAGAGCTGCAACCAGTCTGAGTAGGCAGTACTGTTTTCGATGGACCGAGGGTCTGATTCAGTAGAAGGCAGCTTTATATGTTCATTTGTTTATGGAGGAAGTAAAATGGTCCACCAGGTCAGTGGTGATAGAAATCAAAAGCCCACTGGAGAGAGGCTGTGGCTCAGTGGCAGAACATCTGCATGGCATGTGGAAAGTCCCAGGTTCAGTTCCCGGCATCTGCAGTGAGAAGGGATCTGGCAGGAGGTGATGTGAAAGACCTCAGCCTGAGACCCTGGAGAGCAGCTGCCAGTCTGAGTAGACAAGACTGACTTTGACGGACTGATAGTTTGAGGCTAGGCGGACATCCTTTGGGCCAGGGGTCATCAGGAGATGTTGACTCTCAGAGCGTTATATATAATAGCAAAGCCCTATCCTTTGTGCGGATCAAAGTATCTGCACAATGGGGACAGGTACAGCTACAATGTAGAGTTCCACAAACCGAGGGGTACCCCAAGGCAGCAGTAGAAGGCACCTTCATGAGTTCCGTTTGCCCCCTCTCCCCCAACCATGCCTGTGGAACTGGAGAATTAAGACTCAGCAAGTGAGGGGGGGGGAAGAGCCAGGCCAGAGAGCGACGGGAAGACCAAGTGAATGGGAGGAGGGACTGGGGGGAACTGGAAACAAAGTGTGGAAGGGGGAGAGGGGAGCCAGCAGAAGCGATGGAGGGAAGGAGTGAGGAAACCAGACTGCAAGGGGGAGTGGAGGCCGGCGAGGGGACAACGGGATTCCTCCTCTCCCTTGAGTCCCCGTCGGCCCCTCTCTTGTACAAATGTCGTAAGCAGGGGTCATTTCGTAGAAAAAGAGGTGCAGGAGCGCATTAGCATAACTTATTTGCATATGCCACACCCCCTGACATCCCCGGAAGTGTGTCAGAAGGCAACACCCACTGCTCAGGCTCCACTGGACTGTTTTGGATTGCTAGCTATTGGGGGGGGGGGACGTGCAGATCTGCCCTCACAGAGGAGGGAGAGCTTGTACCTGAATAAAGCTTGGTCTTAAAGGTGCCACTGGACTGTTTTGGACCGAGGGGCCGGGGAAGGCTCTGCAACTTATTTGGCTGCTTCTTCCTCTGACTGAGGGCTTCTGGGAGCAGGGGGTGGGGCTTGCTGCATGTGCCCGCCCCCCGGGCTCTTTACTGCTGGAGCTCCGCTCCTGCGCGCTCCTGCAGGAAATGACCCCTGGTCGTAAGTAAACATTGTCCCAGAAGACTACAGCTCATGTCCCCCTGGAGAAAATGGCTGACCTGGTGGGTGAATTCTACGGTACTATAACCTGAAAAAAAAACCCTCCCCTCCCCAAATCCTGCCCTTCCAAGGCTCCCCCCACAAATCTCCAGAAACTTCCCAACCCGGAGTCGGCAGCCCCAAAATGTCAGAACAGAAGGCCCATCCAGAAAGTGGACCTTGGAATGGAATATCTGCTTCTGTTGTTCCCAGATACTGGTGTTACATTGGGGGGAGGGAACAACAAACTCTAATGCACATCGATATCTAGGTGCCATTCCTTCGTCATAAACAACGGAGGTCTCTCTTTGCCAGCCTCCTTCTCTTCTCTCACCCTCTCCAGGGAATATTTATTTCTCAGCGGGTGGAATTATTATGTTTGACTTGGCAGCCCCACGGACGCATCACATGGCTTTTAATGAAGGCCCAGAGTGCTGTTACTATTGTTAGCAGCTAGTTATGTCATCCAAATGGTCTCACATGTCAGGAGCAGGTGCCTCTGCCGCTGTTATAAATAAAATAATTTTCTGCTGGGCTCTTGATTTAAAATGAAAGGAGCAGCCAGCAGCCAGAGCGCTCCTCCTGTTCACGAAATCTGGAACGGGCCATAAATCTGGAGGTACTGTACAGCCAGAAAGGAAATAGGCTCAGAGATTGGGCGGTGTAGTGGTTAGAGTGCTGGACCGGAATTTGGTAGATCTGGGTTCAGATCCCCAGTTTGCCAGGGAAGCTCACTGGATGAACTTGGACCAGTCACAAGTTGTCATTGAAAGCCACAGGGTGGTGGAGTGATTAAAATGTTGGGCTAGTATCTGGGAGCCCCGGGTTCAAGTCCCCACTTGCACTACAGAAGCTTGCTGGGTCAGTCGCACTCTCTTGGCCTAACCAACCTCACAGGGTTGTTGTGAGGATAAAATGGAGGAAAGGAGAATGTTGTAAGCTGCTTTGGGTTGCCATTGGAGAGAAAAGCAGGGTGATGGTGATGAGGATGATGAAGAAGAAATTACAGGGGTTGAAATTACAAGGGAGTCATTACCGCTAAATATCAGGAGAGGCTAACTGTAAGAGTGGTTGAGCAGTGGAACAGACTGCCTCAGGAGGTGGTGGATGCTCCTTTGCTGGACGTTTTCAAGCAGAGGCTGGACGATCATCTTTTGGGTATGTTGTAGTGCTATCTTTCGGCTATGTGCCTGCAGAATGCAGGGGGCTGGACTAGATGATCTGCAAGGTCCCTTCCAACTCTAACATTCCATGATTCTATGAGGAGGAGGAGGAGGAGGAGGAGGAGTGGAGGAGGAGAAGGAGAAGGAGAAGGAGAAGGAGAAGGAGAAGGAGAAGGAGAAGAAGAAGAAGAAGAAGAAGAAGAAGAAGAAGAAGAAGAAGAAGAAGAAGAAGAAGAAGCTGCCTTCTAGTGAATCAGACCCTTGGTCCATCAAAGTCAGTTTTGTCTACTCAGACTGGCAGTGGCACTCCTAGGTATCAGGCAGAGGTTTTTCACTACTACTACTACTACTACTACCGCCGCCACCACCACTACTACTACCGCCACCACCATTACTACCACTACCACTATTACCACCACCACTGCTAATTTTTCATTGCCCTAATACCACTCACAATCATTCTCAACGGCACAGACCTAGGATACCAGCTTTCAAAGACAGACCCAAAGATTTCACACTTATTGTATATGGACGACTTGAAAATGTATGGAAAGCCATCATCAGAGATGGATTCTTTACTAAATGCAGTTTGAATATTCAGCAAAGACATAGAAATGGAATTTGGCCTTGACAAATGTACAGCATTAGCGTTGAACAGAGGAAAGATAATTGAATAAGAAGAAATCAAGAAGCCAAACAACAGCAACAGCAACAACATCGAAACACCTGGGCCTTGAAGAAGACTAAAAAATATCTTGGGATTTTGGAAGCTGACAACATCAAACATACCCTTGTGATGAAAAATACAACCAAGGAGTACTACCAAAGACTTAAAAAGATATCGCAAACACAATTAAATGGAGGCAACATGGTAAAGGCAATTAACACATGTGCAGTCCCAGTTCTAAGATACACAGCTGGCATTATTGGAAACAAGCGGAATTAGGAGCAATAGATTGCAAAACTCACAAGATAATGGTGATGCATCACTCACTTCACCTTAGAAATGATGTTGATTGTCTTTACTTACTAAGAAAATTAGGTGGGAGAGGTCTCCTGAAAGTGAAGCAAGCGGCTGAAGAGGAAAAATGAGCACTGAATGACTACACCGAGAAAAGCAAAGAGAAGCTTCTGGCTGAAGTATACAAGGCAGACTAATTTAAGGTTACAGAAACCAAAGAAGATTACGAAAAGATTGCAATCAAACCTCACTTTAACGACGGGAAGGCAAAAGCACTTGCACGGGCAATATTTGAAAGACATTAAGAATAAAGTTGATAACGAAACCACCATGAAGTGGTTCCAAAATGGGCACTTGAACAAAGAAACAGAAGGACTCGTTCTAGCTGTGCAAGAGCAGGCGCTCAAAATGAAAAGCATGAAAGTCAAGATTCAGGAGAGCCAGTGATGACAGCGAAGGCCGACTTTGCAAGACAAAGGATGAAGCAGATAGCCACATGGTCGGCGCTGCAGTAAAATCGCTCAAACTGACCATAAAGAACATCACAAAGTGTTGTGGCTTTGTTGCACTGGGATCTTTGAAAGGAGTCTGGATTACCATCAGCCAGAAATTCGTGGGAGCATAAATCTTCCTTCTACAATTGTGATATCAGGGGTGTCAGACTCCAGGTGACCATTGTACCAGTTGTCATTGAAGTCCTTGGATCAGTACCTAGAAGTCTCAAGAGAACTCTGGACATTATGGGCATTGAGCAAATAACACCAGCTCAGCTTCAGATGACAGTGTTGCTTGGAACAGCAAGAATCCTGTGAAGATACCTCTTGCAGTTCTGAAGAAGGAGGAGGAGAATGGATTTATACCCCACCCTCACCCAGTTTGGTGTAGTGGTTAAGTGTGTGGACTCTAATCTGGGAGAACCAGGTTTGATTCCCCACTCCTCCACTCTCACCTGCTGATGTGACCTTGGGTCAGTCACAAGCTCTGGCACAGCTGTCCTTGAAAGAGAGCAGTTTGTGTCCGAGTTCTCTCAGCCCCACCCACCTCACAGGGTGCCTGTTGTGGGGAGGGGGAAGGGAAAGGAGTTTGTAAGCCGCTCTGAGACACCTTTGGGTAGTGAAGGGCGGGGTATAAATCCAATCTCTTCTCTTCTTCTCTTCTCTCTAGAGTCTCCGAGCAGTTTACCATCTTGTTTCCCTTCCCCTCCCCACAACAGACCCCCTGTGAAATAGGTGGGGCTGAGAGAGCTCTGAGAGAACTCCTCGTAAAAGAACAGCTCCAAAAGAGCTTGTAACTGGCCCAAGGTCATGCCAGCAGCTACATGTGGAGGAGTGGGGAATCAAACCTGTTTCTCCCAGATTAGAGTCTGCACTCTTAATCATGGCACCAAACTTGGCTGGATCTTGAATTGCAGAACACCATCTGCCAATCAAATATATGATTGTTGTTGTTGTTGTTATTATCATCATCATATAAATATATGATTGTTATTATTATTATAATAATATCAACCTAAGACTAGATTAGATTACTGCAATGCTATATGTAGGGCTGCCCTTGAAGAATGTTTGGAAATTTCAATTGGCATGAAACACAGCAGCCAGGATGTTGACTAGAATTGGTTGTAGGAACCATATCGCTCCAGTATTGGCCTTCCTACACTGGCTTCCAATTTGTTTGGGGGCGCAATTCAAAGCACATGTCCTGACCTTCAGGGCCCTATATGGTTTAGGACCAACATGCCTAATCCTTTATGAACCTGCACAACCATTACAGTCATCTTTGGAGGTCCTACTTCGGATGCCCCCCACATTCTGAGATTAGGCAGGTGGCAACCCAGTGTAGGGTCTTCTCAGTTATGGCACCAAAGTTCCGGAACTCTCCCACCTGGGAGATTCATCTGTCCCCCTTCTGTTGCTGTCTTCTGCCGGCTAGTTTAAGCTTTTTTGTTTTGTTTGGCATTCCCTCAGTGGTCCCTCATGTATTTTAACTGTTCCATGTGTCAGTCAAGGTAGGCAATCATGTTGGTCTCTGTTTTGGGGACGAGGAAAATATTCCACACAGGCAAGATGCTGTAAAGTTCGCCTTCATGCTAGAAAGGAGATGGATGGGGTCTAAGGACTGGATTATCTCGCAATTTAGGGCACATCCATCTCCGGTTTTGACATATTTATTACCTATGTTGTTCCCCCTTCTGTTGAAACCAAACCGATGATAACCAGGAACCGAGTTTTTCATTCTTCTGACCTGTTAATAAACATCTTCACTATTTTACATGCTAATTTAACAAGCCACCCCTATATATACAACTTTGTCCTGTAATTCCATTTCATGGTCTGACAAAGTGTGCGAGCACACAAAAGCTCTCACCTTGAATAAAACTTTGTTGGTATAAAAGGTGCCCTACTGGACTCAAACTTTGTTCTGTTCCATGTGTATTTTAACTCCGTTTTTTAACTCTTTTAGAATTTTTTTTTAATGAGATACGTTTGGGAGAGTGGTTGATTTTAATGGTTCTAAAATGTATTCCATTGTGCATATTTTAAATTGTTAGCCACCTTGATGGCCCTTGTAATGGCAGGACAAAACATTTTGTAAATAAAATATATAACCAGGGGTCATTTCCTGCAGGAGCAGACAGGAGCGGCGCTCCAGCAGTAAAGAGCCCAGGGGGTGGGCCCATGCAACAAGCCCCACCCCCTGCTCCCGGCAGCCCTCAGTCAGAGCAAGAAGCAGCCAGGTAAGTTGCAGAGCCCCCCACGGCCCAAAACAGTCCAGTGGCACCTTTAAGATCAAGTTTTATTCAGGTACAAGCTCTCCCTCCTCTGTGAGGACAGATCTGCGCATCCCCCCCCCCCAATAGCTAGCAATCCACAACAGTCCAGTGGAGCCTGAGCAGTGGGTGTTGCCTTCTGACACACTCCCGGTGATGCCAGGGGGTGTGTGGCATATGCAAATGAGTTATGCCAATGCATTATGCTAATGAGCTCCTGCACCTCTTTTTCTACGAAAGGACCCCTGTATATAACCACGGTGCCTTAGCGTGTCATTGTGATGAGGCTAACATAGAGAGAGGGAGAAACGAAACAGGCCACTCTGAGCTCCCTGGAGGAAAGATGCAATGAGAATATTCTCAATAGGTAGGACATAAGTCAACGAACTTTGACTTTGCAGAGGGGGGGGGAAGTATTTTGGGAAGTGTTATGATTTCAGTTAAAATCCTTAAGCCGTCAGGGTAAAGGGCAGAGGCACCCAATGGTGACGTCACAGTGTCATGTCTGTTGTGATGATGTCACTGGACTGTCCGTCAAAAAAGAAAAAGAAAATCACAGTGGTCTACTGAATCAGTCCACTTTGGCTGCACGGAGGCATCAGTTTTGGCAAACACGGGTAATGGAGAGGGAGGGAAGCGCGAGCTGACCCTTGACGAAATGCACATGTCCGCAAGTGGTGCCAAACATCTGCCAGAGGGGGAGGCGGTTGTCTTTGAACGGGCAGAAATGTTTGCCAAAAAACAAAGAAACAAACCTTGGAATATTCAGCTCTGTTATTTCGGTTGTGTAAATCAGAAAAATCAGATGCAATATTCTTTCTCATTATGTAACCAGTTCTAGCCAAATGCGGCTGACCCCAAGAGCACACAGTAGCACATCCCAGTGTGGCCAAAGCCAGTGAGACAGCAGCATGCAACAGAGGTATCTTAGTGATTCCAGGTCCCTGGGCAAAATCCCAGGATGGGGCCACAGTTGTTGCCACTCCCCCCCATCCCTTCTTGGGTCACCCCAGGCTCAAAGAGGCGGCCCTCGCCCATGCCAATGAGCAGTTTGACTGTTCATTGACCGGTTTATGGCTGTTCAGCAGACTGCTTCACCATCGTCTTTCCTAACCATGTAGGACAGCGCTAGGCAGGGCTCTTTTTGTAGAAAAAGCCCAGCAGGAACGCATTAGCATAACGGGCCACACCCAACAGCAGGAACTCATTAGCATATTGGGCCACACCCCTGACAGCACAGCTCATTAGCACATTAGGCCGCACCCCCTTGTTACCAGAAGTGTGGTTATCCAGCCACACCCACCTTTTGCTTCTTATTCTGCTTACCTTGTTTGTTGTCAAAACCCAGGGCCTTTTTTTGTAGCAGGCACTCCTTTGCATGTTAGGCCACACACCTCTAATGTAGCCAATCCTCATGAGTTTCTGCTGTTGGGTGTGGCCTATTATGCTAATGAATTCCTGCTGGGCATGGCCAACTTGGGAGCCAGCCGGAACTCCGTTCCTTTGCGTTCCTGCCCAAAAATAGCCCTGGCGCTAGGGTTGCCAGATCCCCTGGTTTGGGTGGGGGACTCCCCCTTTCGGGCACTCCTACCCTCCCCCAAAATCACCCCCCTTATCTCATCGGGGACATCAGGCAGCAATGCTCTGGTTGGGGGGCAAAACTCTATGATTGGTAGTTAATTCTACCATAGCGTTTTGCCCCCAAACCAGAGCGTCACCGCCCAATGTCCCCAGTGTGCCTATGTCACTTCCGGACAGTGTAAGATGAGACCCAAGGCCGGTGGATGTTCCCAGGCACCATAAGCAACATTCTACTTCAAAGCATTTAAAAGTGAAAGTATGTGGAGTTCACACTCTCCTACTCCCCCTCCCGGTTGCTATGGAAGGTGAGCAATAAAATGTAGAGTGAGTTTGAACACCTCCATGCCTTCATCGCTCAGGCGGCAGCCGTGGTGCTGGAGAAGACTCCTGCGCATTCCTTGGACAGCAACGGTGACCAACAAGCAAGTATTGGGGTGCATGAAATCAGACATGCCACTCAAAGGAAAAAAATCATAAAAATGTGATTAATTTATTTCGGCCACATCATGCTGAAGGACTCACTAGAAAAAGCAATCGTGCTTGTATTGGTTAGCGGCAAAAGGAAACTGGGCCGCCAAAGGACACGGTGGCTAGAGACCATAAAAGTCGACACCGGCCTGAGCATGGAGTGACTCAAAGACACAGGACGAGATTGAAAAACATGGAGAGAGCTGGGCCATGGAATCGCCAAGAGTTGAACACGACTGAATGGCTGACAAAAACAAGCTCCTTTGCTGATCACATTTGTAACTCTTCAAGGATGCAGTCACCATGGCAGGACGACAGATCCCATTAGCTAAGTTAGGCTGAGAGATCTCCGGCCCATGACCACCTGATGAAGCCTCAATAAGCCCCTTGCTGGGTTCGCCTTTAAGTTGGTTGCGACTTGACAGTGCGGAGGCAGGTACCTTTGAAAGAGGAACAGACCCCTGAGAGGTGACTTCTTTGGAATCAACAGAATGCCACAAAAGCATTCTGTTTGTATGAGGCCTATTTTGAATGACATAGGAGAGAAATATACAGAATCTTGTCCCCAAATAAATGAGCGAGAACAGCTATCAGTGTGGGAGGGGGAAAAATGTATAACCTTTCTAAAAGAGCTGAATTCTGCTGTCTTTGAAAGCAGTGGAAATTATAGTGTGGACTTCAAGAAATACAGGAATCTCTGTTCATGTACGTGCCTTTGTCTGGAAACAGACTGGGCTAGACTTCCCCCACCCCTCCGGATCTATTATTAGATTACCCAAACCATCACCCCCCTTCCCTTTTTTATGCATTTATCCAGAAAGATAGCTTCCGGGAGCTAGAAACGGCTGAAAATGGAAATTAATCCTCAGCTTCATTTCTTACCCAGCATTTTTAAGAAGCTTAAGAACGATGATTTAGATTTGAGCGTCCGAATTACAAAATAGTACATGGTCAAGGTGGGACGATTTGGTGCTTTCTTTTCCTCTGACCCGGAAGATGAATCCTAATGGGTTTTTTAAAAAAAGTTATTGTAAGCCCGCTAGAGAGTTCACATAAGACTATTTTTTTTTTCAAATCAATAAATAAGAATAGATGTGTGTGTTTCTGTGTGAAGTCCCATCAAGTCAATTCCAACTTATGGCAACCCTATGAATTAATGGCCTCCAAACATTCTATCATTCACAGCCTTACTCTGGTTTTGTAAACTGAGGACCACGGCTTTCTTGATTTGGTCATAGACTCATAGAATCATAGAGTTGGAAGGGACCTCCAGGGTCATCTAGTCCAACCCACTGAACAATTAAGGAAATTCACAAATACCTCCCCCCACACACCCCAGTGACCCCTGTTCCATGCCCAAAAGATCACACACACACAAAAAAAATAAACCCTCCAGGATCTCCAGCCAAACTGGCCTGGAGAAAAATTCCTTCCTGACCCCAAAGTGGGGGATCAGCATTTCCCTGGGGCATGTAAGAAAGGGCCACGAGAACTAGCACTGAGGCAACCCTTCCTGCCCTCCCTCTCACGACCTGCCTAAGTTCACAGAACCCACATTGCTGTCAGATGGCCATCCAGCCTCTGCTTGGAAACCTCCAAAGAAATTCATCCATGTAATCTCGGGTCGTCTTCTTTTCCTGTTGCTGTCAACTTTTCCTAGCAGTATTTTCTTTTCCAGTGACTCTTGAATTTTTCATAATGTGACCAAAGTACAATAGTCTCGGTTTATTCTTTTTCACTTATAGGGAGAGTTGAGACTTGATTTGATCTAGAATAAATTTCTTCGTCTTTCTGGCAGTCCATGGTATCCATAAAGTTCTCCTCCACCACCAGCTTTCAGGTGAATCAGTGTTATTAAAAAAAAAAACAAACTCCCAGGGGTCATTTCCTGCAGGAGCGCACAGGAGTGGAGCTCCGGCAGTAAAGAGCCCAGGGGGTGGGCACATGTGACAAGCCCCACCCCCTGCTCCCAGAAGCCCTCAGTCAGAGCAAGAAGCAGCCAGGTAAGCTGCAGAGCTCCCCCCAGCCCCCCGGCCCAAAACAGTCCAGTGGCACCTTTAAGACCAAGTTTTATTCAGGTACAAGCTCTCCCTCCTCTGTAAGGGCGGATCTGCAAGTCCCCCCCCCCCAATAGCTAGCAATCCAAAAGAGTCCAGTGGAGCCTGGGTGGTGGATGTTGCCTTCTGACCCACTTCCGGTGACGTCAGGGGGTGGGGCACATGCAAATAAGTTGTGCTAATGAGCTATGCTAATGAGCTTCTGCACCTCTTTTTCTACGAAATGAACCCTGGTTACTCCCTCCATAATGTGTATTTTAGGAATGATTCCGACAATCATATTCCATCAAGCAATTACTTGCATGTGTGAATAAGCCATCGCAGCTCAAACACAACTAGGGTTGACATCTCCAGGCTCTCAGCAAGCTGCCAAGGTTTTGTTTTCTTCTTTCTGTGTGCGCTTGATTGCTTTCGCTTTCATATGTAGACCTGTTGATGCGCTTAATTGCTTAGCTGCCGAAACGTCCATATCTCTCAAGGCCACAGGTGGTTGCTGCTGCTTGTTAGTTGCTTGGCGGATCTCACGGAACACCGTGAGAAAGAGATAACGTGTGCTGCCTAGAAGCGTTTGCTCCCAGGCCCGATGGCGCGTGCGGAAACTCCCGCAATTGGGCCTCAGTGGTTTGAATGTACTATAACATGCCATGCTCTTTGCTCCCCCCTCATTCTGAACAGTGGTCCTGTCTATGCACCTATAGCTTCAAATAAAGTAAAACCTTTCTACAAGTGTGTACTTCGTTGATGCTGTGGGGAGTCTGACACAGGCTGGGAAATTCCGGGAGATTTGTGGTGGATACTGAGGAAGGGATGTCAGTGGGGTGTAATTCTAAAGAGTCTAAGCAACCATTTTCTCCATGGGAACTTACCTCTGAAGTCCAGATTTCAGGTGGAATTCTAGGAGAGGCTGGAGGCTGGCAACCCAAAAGCACACTGACCATTTACATCACTCTCCATTGCTTCAGATAGTCCAGGGCTCTTTTTGTAGAAAAAGCCCAGCAGGAACTCATTAGCATAATAGGCCACACCCAACCACAGAAACTCATTAGCCTATTAGGCCACACCCCTGACAGCACAGCTCATTAGCACATTCGGCCACACCCCCATGTTACCAGAAGTGTGGTTATCCAGCCACACCCACCTTTTGCTTCTTATTCTGTTGACCTTGTTTGTTGTCAAAACCCAGGGCCTTTTTTGGAGCAGGAACTCCTTTGCATGTTAGGCCACACACCCCTAATGTAGCCAATCCTAATGAGTTCCTGCTGTTGGGTGTGGCCTATTATGCTAATGAGTTCCTGCTGGGCGTGGCCAACTTGGGAGCCAGCCGGAACTCCGTTCCTGTGCGTCCCTGCCCAAAAATAGCCCTGCATTTATCGCTGTTATGTCATTTGTAACTATTAAGTAATCAAGCAACACAAAATCAGCCTACAGCATCTCTCCTCGTTCCGTTTCTGCACAGGGGGAAAAAAATCAATATTCTGTGAAGCTCTCAGCTTCAGACAACTCTGAAGAGTGTCGGATCCTCGCAGGGTTTGGCCGAGACAGCCAAACGTGTGGAGGATTTAATTGTGGTTTGCTCTCTGCACAGCTCAAGGCTTGGGACTACAGAGGGATTTTTTTTAAAAAAATGATTTATTTTTTTTTGGTTAAACCTTGCAGAGTTCAAGAGAGAAAGTAAGCAGGAGAGACCAAAAACAGCTCCGGTCTTTCCTTTTATAGACAGTCAGCGCTTCCCTCAGAATAAATTTGCAAGCCCTCCTGCGGTGTGGCTCACCTGGTGCTCAGATAATTTGTTAATCAGTTCAGGTACAGGGAGTGATTTGGAGCAGAAATACGGCGGCGGCGGCGCTGTGTTTGTACTTAACCCTTTTGCAGCTTTTCTGCAGCACCTTCTCCCCAACTGTTTCCTTCTCTCCTCTGCAGGTTATTATTTATTTATTTATTTATTTATTTATTTATTTATTTCAGGTTACTACCCCGCTCTAACCCCCTAAGGGGTCTCTGAGCAGCTACAGTTACTCATTTATCCCTAACCTATGGCCACAATTAGTAGGGGTGGGGACAATCCCTACCGGCACCCAGTGGAGGGGTTTTTCTCCCAGGTCGGCTACGTCGACTTCAGCGTCACTCGGCTTCTGGCTCCTTTCTGGTGGTCTTTCAGTGGCGGATTGGTCGGGCCCTTCTGTCACGTGGCATGCTCCGGCGCAACCTTGGCTCAGTCCTTGCGGCTCCGCCCCGCCTGCACCATCCACGCTTGTGTGTCGTCCTGACTCCGCCTCTCTGCCGATGTCTGTTCCACCTCCAATGTACTTGGACGCCATCTTCGCCACTCGTCACTTTCACCGTCCACTGGGCTCCAACGCTCCAGCGACCCCCACAGAGGAGGAGGGTGCCCCCTACCTTCTAAGGTAGGTTCCCATTTATCTACTTGCGCATTTTTGATGTTAGTTGGTGCTTTCGAACCGCTGGGTTAGCGGGAGCTGGGACAAGGGCCAGGTGCTCACTTTGGCCACGGCGGGTTTCGAACAGCTGAACATCTGTTCGTGGATGTTATTATTAGCAGGCGTTTAACCACCTGCGCCACCGCTCCCATTATTATTTTTTTACACCAGTTCAGCATCACAAACCAGCATCTGGAAACTTTTTCTCCCTCTCCCAAGATACTAGAACTCAGGACACCCAATAAAGCTGATGGGCCATAAATTCAAGGGGAACACATCTTTACTGGGGAATTCCCTGCCAGAGGATGTAGTGATGGCCATGGACATAAACAGCTTTAAAAGAGGATTAGACATATCCATAGAGGAAAGGTCTATCAGTGGCCATTAGACATGGTGACTAAAGAAAAGGCAGTAAATCCCTGAATCTCCATGTCAGGAGGCAACAATAGGGGAAGGCCTCGGCCTTTATGGCCTGTCCTTGGACCTCCGGAGGAACCAGTTGGCCACTGGGTAAGACAGGAATGCTGGACTAGATGGGCCACTGGTCTGATCCAGCAAGGCTCTTCTTATACTATTGTGTTCTTAGACTGGCAATCTTTGGGGACTTGGACAGTTAGATCTTTCCCAGCCTTGTTCTCTGGAATCCTTTTATCTAGGGATGCCCCTGTATAGATGTATGGTGCAGCCTCATTTGGAACACTGTGTGAAATTCTGGTCATTGTATCCTTGCACCAGACAACTACTGACCACCAAACATTTCTACCGGCCTCCTCTTGTCACCTCCCGAAACACACCAAATTATCCATTGTGTACAGCCAAGCTCTACACTACAGCCACATCTGTTCCGATCCCTCAGACAGTGATTCCCACCTGAAGGATCTACAACAGACATTCTTGGAGTTACAATCCCCAACTCAGATAGTAAGGAAACAGACCAACAAAGCCCAAATGATACCAAGGGATAACCTGCTCCAAGATCGGCCCAAAGAAAACAATGACAGAACACCACTGGTGGTCACATACAGCTCTCACCTCAAACCCGTCTGATGCATTGTTAACGAATTACAACCTATGCTGAACAATGATACTCCCCTCAGGCACTGTCAGACAAACCTTTTCTCGCCCACAGACAGACACGTAACCTTACACAACTTATCACCCACTTATCTCTAACATGGACACAGACTCTGGAACCCGGGCCAGCAACAAACCAACATGCCCACTCTGTCCTCTTGTCCTCTCTGATAACACAGTAACTGGACCCAGGCCCGTAGCCTGTGTGGGGCCCTCGGGGCCCACCCCCCACGGGTTTTGTGGGGGCCCTCTCCCATCCTCTGGCCATCTAGCCTCTGTTTGAAAACCTCCAAAGAAGGAGAGGCCCCCCCCCTGGAAACCTGTTCCACTGAGGAACTGCTCTGTCAGGAAGTTCTTCCTAATGTTTAGCCAAAAACTCTTCTGATTTAATTTCAACCCATTAGTTCTGGTCCGACCTTCTGGGGCAACAGAAAACAAACCTCTGTACCATCCTCTATATGACAGTCCTTAAAGTGCCATTTAAGTCACAGCCAATTTATGGTGCCCCATAGTGTTTTCAAGGCAAGGGATTAAGCAGAGGTGGTTTGCCATTGCCTTCCTTGGCGAAGTCCTCCTTGGTGACCTCCCATCCAAGAACCAACCCTGCTTGGCTTCCGGGATCTGGTGAGATCAAGCTATACTATATCCAGGGGTTGTTTGGGGCAGGAGCGCAACAGAGTGCCGCTCCAGGAGCGGGCACAAATGGCAGTGGCGGCAAACCCCACCCCCAAGTTCCTTCTCTCTAGAGTCGCGCCGCAGGAGTGGCGCAATCTCTCCATTTTATTCTATGGCCTCAGAATACAATGGAAAGATTGTGCCGCTGCTGCGGTGCGACTCCAGAGAGAAGGGATTTAGTTTAAAGTTAAACCTGTTCTCTCTTCGCTTCCCCCCCCCCCAGCCCGCCTTGGCAGGCAGGTTGGGGAAGCAAAAGGGAGGGTGAAAAGTACTGGGTTTGATACATCAGGAATCAGACTACAACATCAGAGAAGATGCGTTTATTAGTACATAACACAGGGAACAAAAACTAACAGCCGGGTGGCCTACTTTATACAATTGGGGAGGGACACCCCCAAAGTTCTATTGGCGGGTTTAAACTTCCCGCCAAAGTCCCTGTTGGCTCCTTACTGGAAGTTCAGGAAACTTGTCCTTATTGTCTTCTGGTTTGAAGCTCTTGCTGCCTCTGGCTGGTGCCTGGCAGTGGTCTGAGGACATAACAGGGGGGGGGCATCTTCAAAAGCCTCCCCTTCCCCAGGGTCTGAGGAGGCCATTTTCCCAGGAAAAGAGGCCACATTTGGACCACCCCACGGTGGGAACATTGGTGATGGGCCCCCTGAGAAAAACATGGCCCCCCCGAGCAAAAAGCTGTTAGCTACGGGCCTGACTGGACCTAACAACACTAGCCATACCATCTCAGGCTTATTCACTGGTTCATCTTTCAACATTATATAGAAGAAAAAGAAGAGATTGTCTGTGGAAGATCAGTAGTTCAGCAGTTCGAGGCCCGAGTGTGCCGCATGACGGAGTGAGCGCCTGTCTCTAGTTCCAGCTCCTGCCAACCTAGCAGTTCGAAAGCAAGAAATTGCTAGTAGATAAATAGGTACCACTTCGGTGGGAAGGTAACAGCGTTCCGTGTGCCTTGGTGTTTAGTCATGCTGGCCACATGACCATGGAAACGTCTTCGGACAGCGCTGGCTCTTCGGCTTTGAAATGGAGATCAGCACCGCAATCCTAGAATCGGACTCGACTGGCTTTCGAGCAAGGGAACATTTACCTTTTCTTTTTATTGGAGAGTTTGTTCTATTGTTGATCGGGTGCCCAGCTTTGAATGATTATAATAGGACTGAGTTTTTTCCTGTAATACTAGTCTGAAGGCTTTTATACACTGTGAGTGCTGTGCTAAGGATTCCTCCTACATACACCATTTTAAAGTCTTCTGTACATTATGAGTGCTTTATGAAGTAGTGTGAACTTCTTGAAGAAGAGCTATCGAAACGAAGATCACAATCCGGAGTCTTCGTCCTTGTCTGTGTACCATTTATGGACTTGCACTATTCATGGACCTGTACATTATATGATGTAATTTGGCTTTACAGATACATGTGGTCCTCTGTTATTCTTGTTATATAAATTAACCTTTTTGCATGACTTTTTGAGCACTTGTGCTCTGCGCTATTTGTACAGTGCTTTCTTCCTTCCTTTAAATACACACACCATCTCTCGCACAAGCATTTGGTGTTGATCTAAGCAGTAATTAGCAATGTTAATGCCAGCCAATGTGTTTGGATTGGCAGTGTTGTTGCACATATACATTTTTGAAAAAAAGGATGCCAGCCTGTTCGGCAGGTGCTTGTGTTCAGCGCTGACCTCAACAGACCTAGTGCTCAGCTCACATTTGACCATCTATGATCTCATGTGACTTCCTTCCACCTTCTCACGGCTCAGTGGGTTCCATCTAGGGTTACCAACCTCCAGCTAGGGCCTGGAGTTCTCCTAGACTTACTACTGTTCTCCAATGTGGAATTTTATTGTATGGCAGTTATGCACTGTGTTTTATTGTATTTTCATGTTTTGTACACTGCCTTGAGCCTGCTTGTGCAGGCAAGGCAGGATATAAATCAAAGGTAATAAATAAATAAATAAATAAATAAATACAGATGCTTTTAAAAAGTTTAAATGCCAAATGATGGTCCAATTAAAACAAGATTACATCTGGGTTTTTCAGTCCTTCTAATAAAAATCACCCAAAATTCTTGTAGATCATTAAAACCGTTTCCAATATACCTTACAAAAGAATGTTTCTTAGGCTTGGCTTCAAATCTTTGCTTCCAATCTTTTAAAATTTTGCTTCATTTACTAGTTCATAGATAAGAGAGTTGCAAGAAACGTAAACTTGTTGGGATCAGAGGGGTTTATAAAAATTTGTTTGGCTTACCACTTGCTGTAATGACAGATTTTTATGATTTGTAGGATACTATTGTTATGCTGCTTTGTTCTTTTTAATAAAAATTAAAAAAAATTGCCCCTAAGATAGCAGATATCTGACTTTTTAAAATATTTGATAATTAACCACTGTAATTCCCCTTTGCATTATAGATATTTCTGTACTGTAACAGATACTTTTATAATGTAAACATAATACAAATGATAATAATAATTAAAAAATGGTGAAATAAATGAAACTCCTGGCCAAGAATAGCCTACAAAGAGACACTGGACACTTTGGTTCTTTGCTTTTCCACCCAGTGGCTATATTGCTATGTCTTGAGGGGAAGAAAGCATGCAGTGGTTGCTAGGCGATAGTAAGAGTCATCCTCCAATCACAGACAATGGGGAATTGTGTGGAGACTGTATCCTGCAGTTGCCTAGCAACAACAACATGTTTTCCCTCATCCCCTGGACCTGGCATAATAGCCTCAAGGACAGAGGTTAAGAGCCCTTAAAAGAAGTAAATACTATGTCGAGAAAGTAAGGAGAAGAGACAGTGGACAATCTGCGAGCAAGTAAGAAGAGGAGACAGTGGCTGCTCTGTGAGCAATTAATAATTCAGAGTGCCCCCCCCCAATTAAAAGGGATCACTATTAGCTTTGATTCCAGGCTGTGCAGACAAGTTGGGGGCTGGACCTGATACAGGAAGGGATAAAATATGAAGGAATTCAGCCGAGCTCTACCTCCCCTTTCAGAACCGAGTCGACTTCCCAAAAGTGTTTTCTCTCTCTCTTTGTATGTAGAAACACAAATAAAAATCTTATTCAATCAGGAAAGTATTCAAAACTCATAAGAAATAATTGCCGCATGACAAAGTGAAATTGTTCTCCAAAGTGAGTCCCTCAACAGCAGTCTCTCTCTTTCTCTCCCCCCTCTTTTTTTACAGCCAAATAAAAGGAACAGATGTTACCAGACTCCTGCCAAAATCTCCATGAGCCCCCCCCTTTGAACAGAGGGAGCGACTGAGTTGAGATGTCGCCATGGCACACTTCAATCCCAAAAACTAATAAATAAACATAGGAAAACAATTAAAAAACAAAGTCCGACAGACGAGCACTGTGAAAGCTGGCAGAGGGGGGTTGTCATTTTTTGTATCTTCTCTTTTTCAGCCATACCTTCCAAGATTCTTCTTGATGCGATGTTTTCAAAAGGGGGAGGGAAACTAATTGTTACTGCCATAAATACCTTTTTCCTGGATGAAAATGGCTCTTGCCTTTAGCTGAGAGTTACACTTATCTGAATGCAGTCTGTGCGCAAGGAGGCCACAGATATCTGCGGGTTTTTGAGTCCAGAAGTGAACACATCATAGTCACAGTGATGTATCAATGCTGTTGAATAAATCAAGAATGCAGCCGGTGCCTTTTTCAATGAGCCACCAGACCAGCTACTGTCACCAGCCAAGTTCACCAAGCAAAATCTGCTGCGGAACTGACTTAGGAGTGACCTACACTTCTAGTAGAAATCCCCCAAATGGACATCGTGCGGGTCCTGGAATACCGTGAGCCAAAAAATATACATGAAAATTGCTGTCTCCGATAGTTACCATGATTTTCTGGAACGGTCACCCAAGTAAGGGATTTTGAGACTTTACAAACAATACTCATCCCCCCCCCTGAAAATTCCATGTAGTTAGTTGTGTTTGGGTGCTTACCACCATCAGCAGCAGGCATCCTGTTTTTCTTTGATTCTCTGAATTTCCCAAGGCATTGGCTCTCAGCCAATGCAAGCCAGGTGCACAGCCCGGCAGAACTGCAGTTCTGGCTCACACCATCTTCTTCCTCCATCTTTTGTACATGCTCCAATCACGATCGCTTAACTATATCCCTTGGCGTAACGCCCATATTTGTTCTTCTGCTTTTTCATAGTGACTGCCTCCCCCAAATGACCCTCAATGCCCACTACTCTTATTTATTCTTCCTGCCTATACTCCAAATAAGGTACTCTCCTTCACTGATTCTCCTGACATTTCTTCATGGAAAATCGCAAGCCCATTCCTCAGCAATTGAGGTTACTTCTTGTAGACACTTTTTCCTGTCAATAGGGTCCCAAAACCACAGAACTTTCTATTCCTAGCCTTGTCTTCTTTAGAAATTCTTGTTTGTCCAAGGCAACTTCTCCTTTCTGCTAGGTTAGCTAAAACTAAAGAAAAATACAATATTACTTAGGTGAGATTACACACAATGAATTCCTTTACGCTAACTATCTACCTTTAAGATTTACTGGCACAATAGGCAAAAGTATTGTCAATAGTTCCACCGAAAAACCAGGTTATTGATTTCTGGTGTAGAAGTTAGTGTTTTTGTAACTTCTGCTTTTCCTCAGCCAGGTTCAATCTTGTAGGCGGTCTACCTTTAGATTCGTCTGATTTCAGTTCCCTTATCCAGCAGGTTGTTTTTCTTAGCCTTTTAATCCTAATAAGCAATCTTTATTCAGCATCAAGCGATAGATTTTTATTTCAATAGAGCAAGATGTTTCTTTAAGCTTTTCTTGTCAAAAATCCCTTTTGCCCATTTCTCACAGTATGACCCCTTGTGAGTTCACGAAACAGAGCAGTAGTGGTGAGAATGAAGCTTCAGAACTGGGTTTGTGTTAACAAGCTTCCAGTGTATCAACAAACCTTGGGCCATTATGAGCTGAGCCCAAACCCTCCCCAAAGTTCAACTCACAATGGGCCTGTCCAGTGCCAGCCCGGTCTCATTAGGAGTATCCATTAATGCCAGGGAGCAGAAGAAATGTTGTTTCCAAGGACTGAGCCAAGACTCATTGGCATGGCTCCATCTAAGTGTCTAGCACTGCGATCCTTTGCAGAGTTACTCCAGTCTAAAGTCCATTGAAATCAGTGGGTTTAGACTGGACAGACTCAGCATAAGAGTACACTGTAGGCCTTGGCCTTAAAGATGAAGCATCTGCTTCTAACAGGACCTTCGTTCCCTCTTCAGAAATGGAAAGTTTGAGGGGAATGAGTGGATTAGTGGAGGAAGGACCAGGGGAGAAAGGGTTCCCTCTTTTATTGGCAATCAAAGACAGAGTACATAAATAAAACCTGTTTTCAATCATCAGATTTTCTTATGTGTCTGCTTTATGTCTCATGAGATCTCCTAACTGTCTTTCTCCTCTTCCCTCTGACTGTACATACCACCGCTAAAACATCTGTTTCAGCTTGAGAACTAATTGTGTGCTTCCTGTTTACCACGATAACTGATTGAATGCTTCCTGGTTTCTTCGAATCTGTCCCAATTGAGTTTATTGGGTCCACCTATCCGTAATCATTCAAGAGGCAAAACCATGCTAATCTGTTGGAGCAAAAATAAACAGGAGCCTTATGGTACATTCAAGACACAATCATCAGCATAATGGACCAGAGTCCATTTCTTCAGGTAAACTGGGAAAGACCAGTGAGCTGAACATCTAGATCAGGGGTGTCGAACTCATTTGTTATGAGGGCCGGATCTGAAATCAATGAGACCTTGTTGGGCTGGGCCACGTGTGTCATAAAATGTAATGCCAGGTAGGGGAGATATAAACTTTATAAAGGACACAAACACAAAGTTTTTTTTAGAACTTAAAATAAAAACATGCTTAAAACATTAGCACTTGCAATATTTTGTTTATTTAACAGTACCTGATAACTGACACCTCTTGTTCTGAATTATTGCATCAAAATTTCTGTGCTGTTGCAATCTTGAGTATGCTGTTCAAGTGTGTATCTTTAAGCTGCAAAACTACTTTTGATTTATTGACATTCACCACAGAAGTCTCATGCTCAGAGTTCTGAGTCTAGGACCCAGGTTAAAACATGAAATGGCTGAGCGAGTGAGAGAGTCTGGCGAAGCAAGCTATGATGCAGCAGCAGCAGAACTAGAAGGAGGAGATGGCCAGTTCCACTGCGGGCCTAATGGAAGCCCTCCAGGGGCCTGATCCGGCCCCTGGGCTGCATGTTTGACACCCCTGATCTAGATAATCTATTGAATGACTCATGTGGTACTGCCATCGCTATGAAATTGAATCAACATTGCTAGCACTTTATGATACTGTATTGTTTTATAATGAACTGTTTTAGGTGTTTTTATGGTAATTTAATTGTTATTTATGTATTTACTTTTATGTATGCTGCCGTCATCCTGCCTTGGCGGGGTGGGCAAGGTATAAATTAAATAAAAATAAATAAATTTATATGGTTCTAATGGTGTAAGTGGGGCTGTGGTGGCTCAGAGATTAAGACGCTGAACTGCAGAGTGGCAGTTCGAGACCCTAGTGCCATGGGACAGAGTGCGCTTCTCGTCTCTGGCCCCAGCTCCTGCCAACCTAGCAGTTCGAAAGCAAGAAACTGCAAGTTGATAAATAGGAGCTGCAGGCAGGCAGGCAGGCAGGCAGGCAGGCAGGAAGGAAGGAAGGAAGGAAGGAAGGATTCAATTAGAAAAAGAGACAACTTGAAAGGGGCTAATGAAATGGCCTCCTCAAGAGGTGGAGCCAACCACAAAATTCCAGAAAGTGAAGTCATGTATAACTCATGTATAACTCTAATAATGACTCTTTAACTTTTCAGGCAGAAGCTCTGCTTAACAGGATACCTTTTCAGATGAACATGCTGTCCAGACGTATTTCCTTGCATGCCCACGGTTTAGCTGCAGTGATACAGTGAATGTCCATGTGCTGTGATGCCAGCGACCGCTAGAGCAATTTCCCAGAAATTGGCACAGCCCATCAGCTCTCCGATGGCCAATCGGAAATCCTGCTGGGCAAAAGCCCCACTTGGCCCCACCCACTTTCTACAAACCCCTTGGTGGGCACCTTGGGCATCATGAGAAGGCGGTGGCGTTACAGCTTCAGAGTTTTCTGGAGGATGCTTCCATCCTCGATCCCTACCAGTCCGGCTTTCGCCCTGGTCATGGGACGGAGACTGTGCTGGTCGCCTTGACTGACGATCTCCGTAGGCATCTGGATCGAGGTGGTGTGGCGGCTCTGGTGTTGTTAGATCTATCGGCCGCATTCGATACGGTCGACCACCAGTTGCTGACCCACCGCCTCGCCGACGTGGGGATTCAGGGGCTAGCCTTGCAATGGTTTTCCTCTTTTCTCCAGGGTCGGGGACAAAGGGTGGCGATAGGGGATCAGCGGTCCCGGAGACACCCCCTGGAGTGTGGGGTGCCTCAGGGGGCCGTGTTGTCCCCGATGTTGTTTAACATCTATATGCGCCCCCTTGCCCAGATTGCTCGGAGGTGTGGGCTGGGTTGTCACCAGTATGCTGATGACACCCAGCTCTATCTGATGTTGGGCGGCCGGTCGGGCTCCTCTCCTGATGACCTACATCGGGCACTACAGGCTGTGGCTGGTTGGCTCAGGCTGAGCCGGTTGAAACTAAACCCGGAAAAGACGGAGGTCCTGGGCCTGAGTCGGACCGGCGTGGGTTTGGGGCTCCCTCTCCCGACCTTCGATGGGGCGCCTCTGGTGCCATCGTCGGAGGTTAGGAGTTTGGGGGTGCGCCTGGATTCTTCATTGACAATGGAGGCCCAGGTTGCAACCACTGCCAGGGCGGCCTTCTACCATCTTCGGCTGGCTCGGCAGTTGGTCCCCTATCTCAGCCGTGAGGACCTGGCCACAGTGATCCATGCGACGGTTACCTCAAGGCTAGACTACTGTAACGCTCTTTACATGGGGCTGCCTTTGTCGCGAGTTCGGAGGCTGCAGCTAGTGCAGAATGCTGCAGCCAGGCTGTTGATGGGTCTCTCGAGGAGGGACCACATTCAGCCTGTGCTGAAAGCGCTGCACTGGCTGCCAATAGCATACCGGATTCGCTTCAAAGTGCTGGTTTTGACCTTTAAAGCCCTAAATGGCCAGGGTCCAGCCTACCTGAGGTTGCTGTAACTAGGGCTGGGGCGTTCTCGGTGGCGGCTCCTACCTGGTGGAAGGAGCTCCCGGAGGAGATCCGGGCCCTGCGGGACCTTTCTCAGTTCCGCAGGGCCTGCAAGACGGAGCTCTTCCGCCAGGCCTTTGGATAGGAGCCGCCGCCACTGCTCAGCCCCAGCGAATTAATACCGAACTAACATTGGATTGCCTGGCCCCTAAGGGTGGAACGTAGTACCAAACACCGCTCTAGGATAAGATCTAGGGTAGCTATGTCAGATAAGATCTCTCTTTTCTTGTTTGAAATTTTGCTGTTATTTGTTGTAAATTGTTTATTTTATTGTAATTTATTGTTCTTAAACCATATGTTATTGTTTTAACCGGCACTCGTGCCCTGTAAGCCGCCCTGAGCCTTCGGGGTAGGGCGGGGTATAAATTTAAATATAAATATATATAAATATAAATGTTGGCCTGGTATAGAGCATATAAATTGTGGTCCCTGGGAAGCAGGAAGAAAGATTAGGGTCATTGTACAAGAGTGTTGTTCTCTATGTTGTCGAAGGCTTTCACGGCCGGAGTTCATTAGCTGCTGTAGATTTCCTGGGTTGTATCACCGTGGTCTTGACGTTGTAGGACCTGACGTTTCACCAGTAGCTGTGACTGGCATCCTCAGAGGTATAACACAGAAAGATGGAGTACTCTCTGTGTACCTTGTCAAGACCATGGCCATACAACCTGGAAAATCTGCAACAACTAATGTTGTTCTCTCTCCGGTTTCCTTTTTAGCGCATCCTCTTCTTTCTTTCGTGTTCCAATGACAATGCTTTTCATCGAACATGGACACAATTTATTATCTCGCTGTCAGCCAGGCTTGCTTACTTATCCCTTAATACCTAGGTTCTATACACGCACAATATTTATTCACATTTCTCTCCCCCCTTTTTTGCCCTGTGTATCTATCCATGTTAATCTGTTTTTTACACAATTAAATTTTCTAATCCTCCTTCCTAGACGGTGCAGTGCGACGCTGTGCATATTTACTCAGAAATAAGTCCTATTGAGCTCCTTGAGACTCCCAAGGAAGTATTCAAAAGGATTGGGGGGGAAATGGGGGAAACTTCACAGTCTAAGCTGCAGATTCGGGCGTTGATACTTTTTAGTCACAGACTAGAAGTCCAAGAGAACTCATCCTTGTTTCTCATTGGAAAGCTTTATGACGGTAATGCTAAGAAAAGGAAATTCTTGTCTTAACGGTTTACTTTGTAAAACGATCACCTTTTATCTTGCCTCTCCTCCATCGAGCGCAGGACACCGTCATTTCCCCTTCCTCGTTTTATCCTCACAACGACCCTGTGAGGTAGGTCAGAGTGAGTGAGAGTGATTGGCTTGAGTTTACGCAGTGAGCTTTGTGGCTTTAAACCCGGGTCTCCTCATGCTTGACTTGAATCCTTACACAGCATTGGCTCAGCTCAGCTCTGGTGGGGAAGCGGGTTTCTAGGGCTGCTTACCTTACAATGGAACCTGGAGATCTCCCAAAATTGCCAGAGTATGCAGATCAGTTCCTCTGGAGAAAACGGCTGCTCTGGACAGAGGACTCCAAGGCGTTATGCCACGCAGGGGTCTCTCCTCTCTGCAAACCCTCCCCAGGCTCCACCCCCAATCTCCAGGAATTTCCCAACCCAGAGATGGCAACCCCATGCCTAGCTTCTGTTGACTGTGAATGACTTACAAGTAAAGCATTGCCAGGAACTTAGCTTTGAAGAAGGAGACTTGGTTTTTATACCCTGCTTACCTCTACTCTAAGGATCCTCAAAGCAGCTTACGATCGCCTTCCCTTCCCCTCCCCACAACAGGCATCTCGTGAGGCAGGTGGGGCTGAGAGGGTTCTCAGAGAACTGGGAAAGGCCAAGGTCACCCAGCAGGCTTCCTGTGGAGGAGGATTGAGGAATCAAACCCAGTTGCAGATTACAGTCTGACACTCTTAACAACTATACCACGCTGGCTCACATCAACCTCCCAAGACTCAGACCCTGACATGAGGAGGAGGAGATGATTGGAATTATGTCCCACCCTTCACTACCTGAACGAGAGTGGTTTACAATCTCCTTCCCCTCCCCACAATAGATACCCCGTGAGGTAGGTGTGGCTGAGAGAGCTCTCTCGAGAACTACCCTTGAGAGCTCTGACAGAACTATGGCTTGCCCAAGGTCATCCAGCAGCTGTAAGTGGAGGAGTGGGGAAATCAAACCTGGTTCTCCGGGATTGGAGTCCGCACTCCTAACCACTACACCAAACTGGCTCCAGACAAATGTCGGCTTCCGTGGTGCCTCTATTTTTATTTACCTGGCTTAACATGGTTCTCTTTCTGTTAATATAAATATATATATTCTTGCCTAAGAAGCTTATTCGCCTTCTTTTCTTTCGAGTGTTGGTCTGTATCTCACCCCCCCATATACACTGGTTATGCTGGTTTTGGCAATTAATGCCCCCCAATATGCATGTTTTCTCTTTGCTACCTGGGCTGCACATGGATTGGTGATCTGTGGAAAACACTGGTCGAGGCCTTCTGTTTCTGCCAGTAAGTCCCCCAGCAGGCAGCTGATTGGTGGTAGGGGGAGAAACCCCAGGGTGGGGGGGTCCCCCAACTCCAGAATGGCAACCCTCCTCTTTGGTTTGGTGTAGTGGTTAGGAGTTTGGTCAATGTGGTGTAGTGGTTAGGAGCATGGACTCTATTCTGGGAGAACTGGGTTTGATTCCCCACTCCTCTGCATGCAGCTGCTGAGTGACCTTGGTTCAGTCCCAGTTCTCTCAGAGCTGTTCTCTCAAGAGCAGTTCTCAAAAGAGCTCTCTCAGCCCCACCTACCTCACAGGGTGTCTGTTGTGGGGAGGGGAAGGGAAAGGAGATTGTAAACTGCTCTGAGACTCGGAGTGAAGACTGGGGTATATATCCAATCTCTTCTTCTTGCTGCTCTTCTTCATGTTGTTGTTTTTCTCCTCCTCCTCCTCCTCTCAAGAATGTCTGAGCCTAAGAAATCAGCCACAAAGCATTAGGCTAGGCTCCTGCTCTTATATAGAGAGACAATAGAAGTCAAATGCCAACTTGAACGAAGTTAGGGATCCCCTGGAATTACCAGACATCTCCAGATGTAAGAGCTCAGTTCCCCTGGAGAAAATGGATGCTTTGGAGGGTGGACTCTATGGCATTGTACCTCACTGAGGTCCCTGTCCTCCCCAGGCACAATCTCCAAATTTCCAGGAGTTTCCCAATTTGGACCAGTCCAACCTGCTCTCCCCACCCCCTGTCAATGGCCAGAGAGGACCTTTAAATCCTCAGTGGGGCCAAAAGAGTCCAAAACAACCAAGACAGCAGCTTCCCACTCTCTCTTTGCCCAGAAGAGAGGCATTCATTACACTGACAGGCCTCCCAAATAAGCTTTTTCAAGACCATTTTGTTTCATTCGCAGATCTGCAGAGGTGTGAGAAACCATCAATTGCACAGCCAGCTCTCGGCGTACAAATTCCCCACACATACTTGTGTGCATCAGAGCATGGGTGCACGTGGCATGTCTCAAAAGAGCCTGTCATGAGAGAGCGTTGTCCTCCCACAGCTCCACAGGGCCGTGTCCTGCGACACCAGACATTCTTCACACCGACTGAGAGACCCATGTTGGTTGGTTTCTTCTTCCTGCCATTGCATCCTATTGCTATCCATATGGGCAAAATGCGCCCACAAGAATAGGCATCCGTCTTTTCTTATACATATATCAAGGTCTCTCTGAGGAAGCCATCCTGTTAGTCGCTAAATCTATTTCTTTTAATCTAATCTCCGTCAGTAATGGTTTGCCGGGCTGCAGTCAACACAGAAACGTCTCGGCAGGTGGGAAAGAATGAAAACATACCAGGCTTCTTGAGGGGGAAAAGGTGTTTTTTCCTTCCCCTCCAAGCATTTTTCGTTCCCAGCCATATGGCAGCGCCAGCAAAAGCCATGAAATACAGCGGGATCCTTTAGACACAACCCCTGATGCGAGCCAGGAATCGTACAGATGGGACGTCGCTAAAACCTGAGCATGAAGTTGTCAAGAGCACCTTAAGAGCACCTTTGACTATTGCAAAAGGTACGGGCCATTTCCACAGTAGTGTAATTCCCCACACTGATGTTTTTAAAACTGCGCGTTATGTGAAATTTCCCGCAGTAGCTTTCTCCTCACGAGCAGCAAAACCGAAGTTTTCTCCTTCTTACCTCACGTTTTCAGAACTCGTTCAACCTGGGGATTCCAAAAACATGGGGTGAGGAGAAAACTTCGGGTTCAGCTTTAGGCAGGCAAGAGGGAAAGGAGGGATATCACAGCATAGGGGGTGACACTCTAGCATTTGTCCAAAAACATAGAGTTTTCGGTGAATGCTGGAGTGTTACCTAGAGTTGGGACAAAAAAAGGGGAGGGCGGGGGGACTGAACCTAAAACCTAGAATCCAGAACCTAAAAAAGGTTAGTCAAATGCAAAAGAAGGCCAACAATAAAAATGATCCACAGGAAGCAAACCTTGCCCGTGTCGCCCCTAGAGCTTGTCTCACCACTTGGTGAAGAGGGGAATTGGAAATATCGGGCTTTGGATGGCTCATTGTGTGTCCCACCCCCGGCTCCACATCATTGGCTGGCTTTCATGGAGGTGGGGAAACGCACAGCATTGTGATCTCAGAACAGAGGTTAGGTCTTGCTCAGCATTAGGGGGCAAACTCAACACAGAGATGCTAATTAGGCAAAATCCTCATGTCATTAAGAAGAAGAAGAGGAGGAGGAGGAGGAGGAGATTAGATTTATACCCCACCCTTCACTACTCAAAGAAGTCTCAGAGCCTCTTACAATCCCTTTCCCTTCCCCTCCGCACAACAGATGCCCTGTGCGGTAGGTGGGGCTGAGAGAGCTCTCTCGAGAACTGCCCTTGAGATAACAGCTCTGAGAGAACTTACCCAAGGTCACACCAGCAGCTGCATGTGGAAAAGTGGGGAACCAAACCCAGATTAGAGTCCACTCCCGGATTAGAGTCCACGCTCCTAACCACTACACCAAACGGGCACTGAGTAGAAGCAAAATTAATTGCACCTTTTATTTGGAGGAATTTCTAGTTTCTGCACCTGTTGCAGGCTGGTCGTCTCCGCTTTCACTCTTAATTAGCGTCTCTGGGGGGGAAATACAATTCTTTAACCCTCTCCCATCCTGAATGACTCAAGAATACGGATTCAAATTTTCATTTCCCTTCCCCCCCCCATCAAAACCACCTGCTGAGATTCTTTCTAATTTCAAACAGGCAGAATCACACATCCCATTACCTTTTTTGTCACAGTGGATGAGCATAATAGGTTAAAAAAATCTACCTGAGAATATTGGCAAGCAAATATAATGATGATACGATCTTTCTAAATAATGTGTTCCAAAACTGAACTGAACCTACCCCCCCAAATAATAATAATAATGAAAGGGCTCTTTGGCTGAGCATCCCAAATGCTCGCATCGATAATTTGTTCATAATATCAAGTGCTGGGTAGCAATTCTCATCACACGGGCAGCTGGCCAGTAGCCACTGTTGGCAAACGCTCAGAACTGGCTGTAACAAAACTGTGCCAAGAACACTGCTGGTGGCCAGACCAAGGAGAAGAGAGCTTAAAGAGGCAGCAGCCCAACAGGGAAACTGGGAGTTCCAGGTCAGGAAAAAACCATAGAGGGACAGTTTTAAGCTCCCTCTCTTTGGCCACTCTAGTCCCAATTCAAATCAGCTTTCCACACCCCTGAGAATTAAGTTTCAAAAATCATTGAGAGCGTCAGTTTGTAGAGCCAGTTGGGTGTAGTGGTTAGGAGTGTGGACTTTAATCTGGGAGAAGCGGGTTTGATTACCCACTCCTCCACATGCAGCTGCTGGTGTGACCTTGGGTCAATTACAAGTTGTTTATGAGCTGTTCTCTCAAGAGTGGTCCTCAAAAGAGCTCTCTCAGCCCCACCTACCTCACAGGGTGTCTGTTGTGGGAAGGGGATCGATCATAAGCCGCTCTGAGTGAAGGGTGGGGTATAAATCCAATCTCCACCTCCTCCAACTCCCACTGTACATCTAGTCTGACGAAACCCAGGAATAGCCCCAAAACATTGTTATGTAGTTAGGCCATGAGCAGAAGAAAAGGGGGAGGGGGAGAGGAGAAATCAGCTTGCTCAACTCCCTGAGAGCTTAGAAAATCAGAGAAAGGGAGAATTTGGGAAGTGCCGGCGTGGGAATCACAAATCGCTCCCCACTCTCTCAGGCTGATGGATAAATAACACCTTTAAAATATGCATTTAATGGCAGGAGATCAGAGCAAGAAAACAGAGAGTGGTTCCCAAAAATATTATGGATCCAATTTGCACCCAGGGAAGAAGAAGAAGAAGAAGAAGAAGAAGAAGAAGAAGAAGAAGAAGAAGA
>NW_015177088.1:158488-159703 GCF_001447785.1 Gekko japonicus | reverse complement strand
GGGGAATCAAACCCGGTCCTCCCAGATTAGAGTCTGCACACTTAACCACTGCACCAAACTGGTGCAAAATCAGGATGGTTATTTTGGAATAAAACCGGCAAGCTTGTATGCTTTGGCAGCAAGCATCCCTTGATTTGAGAGAGTGCTAGCTGAACCTTTCATGTTAGATCTGGAGTTTTATTTACTTATTATTTTATCCTATTTATAGTCCGCTTTTCTTACTGAGATCCCAGATGGATTGGTGGTGGGGGTGGGAACTGATGTCAAGTCCCAGCCAACTTATGACGACCACATAGGGCTTCTGAGGCAAAAGATGAACACAAGAGCAGCAACTATGGACTCCCTTAGTGGTCTCCCATCCGAGAACTAAGCAGGGCTGACCTGACCCGGTGCAAAATCAGGATGGTTATTTTGGAATAAAACCGGCAAGCTTGTGTGCTTTGGCAGCAAGCATCCCTTGATTTGAGAGAGAGTGCTAGCTGAAACTTTCATGTTAGATCTGGAGTTTTATTTACATATTATTTTATCCTACGTAGAGTCCGCTTTTCTTACTGAGACCCCAGATGGATTGGTGGTGGTGGTGGAAACTGATGTCAAGTCCCGGCCAACTTATGGCGACCACATAGGGTTTCTGAGGCAAACGATGAACACAAGAGCAGCAACTATGGACTTCCTTAGTGGTCTCCCATCCAAGAACTAAGCAGGGCTGACCTGACTTACCCTCCAAGATCTGACAAGATCAGGCAAGCGATCCAAGTCAGGGTCAAGGTGGATGACGCAATGTAAACCAATGCATTCCATAGGATTACATCTAAGGACAATGCAATAAGACAAGGAACTACAGAGATGTGGGACAGAGTTTTCCAGGGTCTTAGTTCTTCCTTGCGCAATGTAAACCAATGCATTCCATAGGATTACATCTAAGGACAATGCAATAAGACAAGGAACTGCAGAGATGTGGAGCAGAGTTTTCCAGGGTCTTAGTTCTTCCTCACCCTGATCATGTCAGATCTCGGAAGTTAAGGAGGGTCAGCCCCGGACCTGGCCAATACTTAGGTGGGAGACCACCAAGGAAGTCCAGGGTTGGTACGCAGAGGCAGTCAATGGCAAACCTCCTCTGGATGCCTCTTGCCTTGAAAACCCTGCCAGCCTCCAGGTGGGACCTGGGGATCCCCCGCAATTACAGCTCATCTCCAGACTACAGAGATCCATTCC
>NW_015177088.1:119115-158394 GCF_001447785.1 Gekko japonicus | reverse complement strand
CCCACCGCGCAGGCTCCACTGGACTGTTTTGGATTGCTAGCTATTGGGGGGGGATGCTCAGATCTGTCCTCGCAGAGGAGGGAGAGCTTGTACCTGAATAAAACTTAGTCTTAAAGGTGCCACTGGACTGTTTTGGACTGGGGGGGTGCAGGGGGAGTTCTGCAACTTACCTGGCTGCTTCTTGCTCTGACTGAGGGCTGCTGGGAGCAGGGGGTGGGGCTTGTTGCATGTGCCCGCCCCCTGGGCTCTTTACTGCCGGAGCTCCGCTCCTGTGCGCTCCTGCAGGAAATGACCCTTGATTGTACCCCACTGAGGTCTCTGTCCTCCCCTGGCTCCATCCCCAAATCTCCAGGAGCTCCCCAACCTGTATTTGACAACCCTACCCCCCATCCCCTGCTAGTGACCGGGGGGACCTGGCCAACCTAAAGGGTTCAGCATTCAATAATGTTCAGTAGACTAGCACAGACTGTTCCCAATGCATGTCAGTATGAGTATGAAAACCACAGCAGCTTAAAGCGGTAAGCGGTTGGTTAGATTTACACATTGACCTTGCAATTTCTTTGTATGGCTCTCTTTTACTTAATGTTCTATATTTTATTATAGAACACCCTGATGAAGGATGAACTTTGAAACGTTGTTATCAAACATCCGGACACAACTTCGAATCATTTAGTCGTTCTCCATTGTTTATACATTGTAACACATACCAGTTCTCCATTGTTTACATTTTGTACTTTTTTTCATTGTGGCTGCTTTGTATACATCATTCTCTATTACACGTTCTTCAGCTTTTCGGCTAGTTGCAATTGTTGAGTCTGTTTACTACACTTGTTTTTGTCTTCTGTTATCACCCTACAGGGTTGCCAGAAGTCGGATGTTACCTGACAGCACTTTACACAAACACAGTGATTAGTCATAGCTGCACCATAACAAGAATGTATTTCATTACTTCCTAGAATTATAGAATCATAGAATGTTCGAGTTGGAAGGGATCTTGCAGGTCATCTAGTCCAACCGCCTGCACTCTGCAGGAGCATAGTCAAAAGATAGCCCTACAACATACCCAAAAGATGGGTCGTCCAGCCTCCGCTTGAAAACGTCCAGTGAAGGAGCATCCACCACTTTCCAAGGCAGACTGTTCCACTGCTCAACCACTCTTACAGTTAGGAAGTTTTTCCTGATATTTAGCCAGTAACGACTCCCTTGTCATTTCCACCCATTAGATCTAGTCTTGCATTCTGGAGCAAGAGAGAATAGATCTGCTCCTTCTTCATTAGAGAGCCCAGTCTTCCAGAATAAGTTCAGTTCATACACCAAAACACAATTTTGGAGACACAGTCTAGTCTAGAGAAAAGAGCGTTCCACAGCCATAGGGCAGCTGGCCAAGTGTTGTGTTAAGGAAAATGGGCACGATCCAGCCTAAGCTGATCAACTCCATGTCCACGGATTTCAACGGAAGGGGAGTTAAGCGTGTGCCAAATCTCCCCTGCGAAACAAATGGGCCTTTGAAACACCGAACGGCGGCCAGATCGTGCCTGCAATTTCCTTTTAAGGTTGGAAAATTGGGGCATAATACGTTAAACTACGTGTGATGACCGGACAGAAAGCAGCCTCTGAGTCCAAAGGTTTCCAGTCAAGCTTGTCTAATCCGGTGTGACAGAGATAAATTTGGTGGCGGTTCTCCTCTCGGCCACCGGGGCCTGTTTGGCCCCCTAGGCATGAACACTGCGGCCCATGTCAGAATCATCCACCCCTCTGTGCTCGATGACTTCCAGCTTTCAGTCTGAATCAGGGGCACAGCAATTAAGCAGAGACTGGAGCTAATTTCCTCCCGGAAAAGGAATTCCCTCGGCACACAAAGCGGCCTTGACACCAGCTCTCTGACATGAACCTGGTTTCTTGTTGTCTTCAAAGGATGTGTGAAGACAGCTATTTAGGTGCAGGTTTGGTTGCTTTAATTTTTTTTGTTTCTATCCTCCAGAACCTCGTGGGGTGGATCCAACCACCCTTCAAGTAGCTTTCCTCCAGCGTAAGGAGACGTCCGCCAGTTTGGTGTAGCGGGTAGGAGTGCGGGAGAATCTGGGAGAACCAGATTTGATTCTTCACTCCTCCACATGCAGCTGCTGGTGTGACCTTGGGTCAGTCACAAGTTCTCCCAGTGCTGTTCTCTCAAGAGCACTTCTTGAAGAGGAGAGAGAAGAGACACCCTGTGAGGTAGGTGGGAGAGAGCTATGACAGAAATGGCTCTTTTTCAAGAACAGCTGTGCCAGAACTATGGCTTGCCCAAGGTCATCCAGCAGGTGCAAGTGGAGGAGTGGGGAATCAAACCCGGTTCTCCCAGATTAGAGTCTGCACACTTAACCACTACACCAAACTGGCTCTCCCAGCCCCACCGGTTTTTCCCACGGTTTCAAGATACTGTTTTTTGAGGATCACGAAACCAGGGGGGAAATCGGGTGAAGCTGAGGGTCAAAATGTGGCCGCACACCTTCAAGTGGGAAATTGACCAATAGAAGCATGGCAAAGGGAGGTGCGACCGCGGCGCTGCTCTTGTGTGAAATTTGTCTTTGTGATATAGGGGAAGTTGATGATATTGTACATTATATTCTGAGATGCCCATGGCATGAAGCCCTTAGGCCAAAGTACATCATCCCTATTATTCCACAACGTAATGGACTCCCCAATCTGGATCTGGTCAAATTTTTACTCTCGGACCTTGACCCCTATGTCTCTAGCAGAATGGCGTTATTTGCCTTAGCAACAAGGAAAATCAGAATGAGTTTAGTATTTAATGCAAAGTAGAAGGAGCTGCGGTGGCTCAAGTGGTTAAGACGCTGAACTGCAGGCTGTGGAAGGTCAGTAGTTCAGCAGTTCGAGCTCCCATCTCTAGTTCCAGCTCCTGCCAACCTAGCAGTTCGAAAGCAAGACATTGCAAGTAGATAAATAGGGACCACTTCGGTGGGAAGGTAACAGCGTTCTGTGTGCCTTGGTGTTTAGTCATGCCGGCCACATGACCACGGAAATGTCTTCGGACAGCACTGGCTCTTCGTCTTTGAAACAGAGATGAGCACTGCAACCCTAGAGTCGGACTCGACTGGCTTTCGAGCAAGAGACACCTTTACCTTTACCTTTAGAAGGAGTATAGGAGTATACTGATATTTTTTTAATTGTTTATATTACCATTTTATAGTCTGATGTATTATGTTATGGCCTATGGCTAGGATAATAAACTTATACTTGTACACACACAAATACCCACACACAAAAAAAACCCCTAAACCAGTGGTGGCGAACCTATGGCACGTGTGCCAGAGGTGGCACTCAGAGCCCTCTCTGTGTGCACGTGTGCCATCGCCCCAGCCAGGCCCAGACTGTCATTAAAGTGTGAAATTCTCTGCCAAATAATTTTAAGTAAATGAAAGCATTTGGGATTGCTTTCCTTACTTTGTTTGGATCATCTTATGTTAATGTATGAGTTGTTTTTTTCTAAACTAAAACCTCAGTATTCAGGTTAAATGGCCGTGTTGGCACTTTGCGATGAATAAGTGGGTTTTGGGTTGCAGTTTGGGCACTCGGTCTCTAAAAGGTTCGCCATCACTGCCAGTTTGGTGTAGTGGTTAAGTGTGCGGACTCTAATCTGGGAGAACCGGGTTTGATTCCCCACTCCTCCACCTGCACCTGCTGATTTGACCTTGGCTCAGTCACAAGCTCTGGCACAGCTGTCCTTGAAAAAGAGCAGTTTCTGTCAAGAGCTCTCTCAGCCCCACCCACCTCACAGGGTGTCTGTTGTGGGGAGGGGAAGGGAAAGGAGTTTGTAAGCCGCTCTGAGTCTCCAAGTGAAGGGCGGGGTATAAATCCAATCTCTTCTTATTCTTCTTCTTCTCTAAACCCTTTTGTGGGCTTCAGTGTATCAAGCCAATTTGTGACTCTCACAAGAGCGAGGCATCACGGGGAGGAAGGCAAATATCTAGGTCTTACAAGCCCCGACTCCCAGCATGGTTTCCTTCTCGGCACCACCCCTCTTTCAGTAGAGAAGAAGTGCTGACATGCATTTCCAGCTCAGATGTCTCCCGAGAAGCCTGGCACATGATAGATAATGTGAGAATCTCCACACAGGCATCCAGAGAACAGCGCTGAAGCCCGGAGAAGCCAAGAGCAGCCGGAAAGCGCTCACAATTATTTCCCAGGAGGCGTTGTGTTTCAATAACAATATTAAGGATTTGGAAGCAAATGGGAAAACAACGACTTTTATTATGAAGCCATCAATTATGAGTCATACGCTGAATGGAAAGAGCAGGCAGCCAGATATTCAAAAGCACGGGAAAGTTTTCAAGGAAATGAGATTGGCAGAGTCCAAAGCAGACGGGAAAATCAGTACCGACGGCTTGAGGATTGAGAGGAGTTCTAAACAGAGGGGTGGGGATTCTTCATCAGCTTCAGTCCTGCTGTAAGGTAGAGAGATGATGTGCTGCAGAGTATCAGATGAAGACTGGGGGGAGCTGGGTTCGAAAACTGGTTCTGCTGTAAAGCTCATTCTGGAGACAGGATCCTTTGGGTAAAAGTACAATCTGGTGTTGCCAGCTCTGGGCTGGGAAATTCCTGAGATTTGGATGGGATCTGGGGTCTGTAGAGGGCGCGGTTTGGGGAGGGAGGGACATCAGTTGGGTATAATACCATACAGTCCACTTTACAGCCATTTTCTCCAGCGGAACTGATCTCTGTCACATGGAGATCAGTTTTACCCCCAGACTGGGGGGAAGAAGAGGAAGAGGAAGAGGAAGAAAACAACGCTTCATGAACTATGAACCGGACAAAATTCATGATGACCTTCATTTTGTCATCTGGTTTGTGCCCATCCCTACTCATTGATCATGCTTTTGAAAGTGAAACCTTTGTAGTATAACAGATGGGCAAAAATGAGTGTTCAACAGAGTGACCCGTTCATCAGATGTATTAAGACCTCTGATGACCTGGTCACTCTGTTGAATCCATGTTTGCCTATCATACTACAAAGGTTTCATTTTTTAAACATGATCAGTGAGTAGGGATGGGCATGAACCAGCTGATGAACTAAGGTTTGTGCTATGGTTTCCAGATCCCCCCTGGCCACCGGCAGGCCATCGGGGGATAGGGTTGCCATCTCCAGGTTGGGAAACTCCTGGAGATTTGGGGATGAAGTCTGGAGGGGACAGGAACCACAGTGGGTACAACACCATAGAGTCCACTGTCAAAAGCATCCGTTTCCTCCAGGGAAATGGATCTCTCTAGTTTGAAGATGAGCTGTACTTCCAGGGAAACCCAAATGTCACCTGGAGGATGGAATCTCTACTGGGTGTAGCAGGTGCTGTTAGAGAATGGCCAACAGCCAAAGTTTTTTTACTGTGCAAATAGTCAGCACAATTCCATTCTTTTGTTCTGCCCCTTCGATTTTATTAGCTTCCTGATAGTAAGACAGTCTTTCCGCATAACAGTCCCAAGAGGCTGGCTCATTAAGATCAACTTCTTCTGCATGGCCCAGTGCAGCCATTTCTGGAGCGCTGCAGCAGCAAAATAGAAAGGGAAGAGCTGATCTGCGATCAGATTATTCTCACAGCTTCTGGGTGTTTTAGCAGCAGGCGGATCCCATACACATCTAGGGTTGCCAACTCTGGATAGGGAAATTCCTGGGGATTTTGGAGATGGAGGACAGGGTTTGGGGGTTAGGGTTGCCACTCTAGGTTGGGGAATTCCTGGATCCTGAGAAGGGCAGACTTTGGGAGGGTTGAGAGCTCACTGGGGATGTGGCTCCATAGAGTGCATGCTCAGTTTGATGTCGTGGTTAAGTTCATGGACTCTAATCTGGGAGAACTGGGTTTCATTCCCCATTTTATTCAGGGGATCTGATCTCTGTAATCTAGGGACCAATTTTAATTCTGGGAAGTCTACAGCCAACACCTGGAGATTGGCAACCCAATTGCCTTATCGCCAACTATACTACAGTGTCACAACAATAAACACCCAATTTCCTGTAACCTAATGGTTTATTATTTAGCCCTGAAATGTCACAGCAGATAACTTGTCTGGAAAAAGGAGATGCAAAAATACTTGACTAAAAGCCACATTTTCTCCGCTAAGTCCAGGACTGTCCTGGTCTGGTTCTGAATGGGTTCACGGGGTTGCCAATCTCAAGGTGGTGGGGGGAGATCTCCTGGAATGACAACTGGTCTCCAGACAGATTTCAGTTCTCCTGGAGAAAATGCCTGATTTGGAAATGGGTCTCTATGGTATTCTACCTTGCATAAGCCCCTCCCCTCCCTAAAACCCACCTTTCCCAGGCTTCAACCTCCCCCCCCCAATCTCCAGGAATTTCCCAACCCAAGGGAAATCGAGTGGAAATCAAGTGGCGAGATCTAACAACAACGGAGGTGGAGCCACGGAGGAATGCGGTGACGTGGGGGCGCAGGCACGGTGGAGCCAGAAATGGACGATGGCTGGGCTGTGGTTGACATGGACCGCGCGCTGAAGAGACCGCCAAAGCCAGAGGACCTACCCCTGCCCCTGGACACCGGAGATGGGACGCAAACCCCGAAGACCGCCTTACTCTCTGCCTAAAGGAGCGGTTTGGGATGAATTCACTGCTCCTGGGCTCCCTTGTTAATGAATCATGTTTGCGTGTCGTGCTCCTTTTTAGCCGTCTTCAATATCACAGTTTGTCATCTGTAAAAACCCAGGTGGTGCCTTGTTACTTTTGGGGGAGCGTTATTATTCAAAACAGCCACATGCAACCTATATTGCATATTAACCACAAAGCAAACGTTTAAGATAGCACAGGAAAAAGCAGGGTCGCCAACTCTGAGTTGGGAAATTAGAAGAAGACGGAGGAGATGGAGGAGGAGATGGAGGAGGAGGAAGAGATGGGATTTGTACCCTGGCCTTCACTTGGAGTCTCAGAGCAACTTACAATTTCCTTTCCCTCCCCCTCCCCACAACAGACACCCTGTGAGTAGTGTTCCCTCTAAGCTGGGGAGTCCTGTGAGCAAAAATTCTTCTTTGTGAGCTACTGGCATTAAAGTTGTGAGCAAGCAATTTGGCTACTGCATAAATTAGTTTGCTCTGGAGCCATCCTTCCTGAGCGAAGACAAAAATGTGTGAGCCGGAGGCTAAAAAACTGTGAGCTAGCTCACACTAACTCAGCTTAGAGGGAACACTGCCTGTGAGGTAGATGAAGCTGAGAGAGAGCTCTGAAAGAACTGCTCTTGAGGGAACAGCTCTGAGAGAACTGGGACTGACCCAAGATCACCCAGCTGGCTGCATGTGGAGGAGTGGGGAATCAACCCAATTATCCAGATTAGAGTTTGCCGTTCTTAACCACTACACCAAACTGGCTCTCACCAAACTGGAGATTTGGGGGGTGGAGTTAGGGGAGGGCAGTGTTTGAGGAGAGGGGATATAATGCCATGGGTACAATGCCATGGAGTCCACCCTCTTAAAGCAGTCATTTTTTTTCCAGAGGAAAAAATCTCTGTAGTTTAGAGATTAGGGGTACTCCAGGCCACACCTGAGGGTTGGCAACACCAGGTAACAAGGATTATGAAGCTGAAGACAGTTTTATTCATGATGGCATTTGATTAGTTCTTCTGCCTACTGGCAGTTTAAATGGTTGATTTTAACTAGTAGGTTTTTTAATGCATTTTATGTATGTTACTAGGAATAAGGCCTGTTGTGGAAATAAATACAACGAGTTCTAGAAAGAGGCTCTGAGCGGGTGCCCTGGCCTTGGGCACTCAGTGTCAATTTGCTGTGGTGACCTCAGCAGGGTATAATGACACCAAGTCCACCATTTTCTCCAGAGGGACTGACCTCTGCCATCTGGAAAGCAGTTGTAATTCTGAGTGATCTCCAGCCCTCACCTGGAGATTGGCAACAATAGTTCCCTATGAGGGAATGGCTGGTTTGGAGGGTGGAGTCTATGACATTGTACCTGTCTGAGGTCCCACCACTCCTCAAACCCCACCCTCTCCAGGCTCCACTCCTCAAATCTCCAAGAATTTTCCAACCTGGAGTTGGCAACCCTATCTCCTTCCCAGACAACCATCAACCTACCTTTATCTGCCCCTCTGATTTCAGCTTTCCATCTCCTCCCCCTTCCTCCTGGGGAGCAGTTGTAACTCGTAATTCTGAGTGATCTCCAGCCCCCACCTGGAGATTGGCAATGATGGTTCCCCAGGAGGGACTGACTGGTTTGGAGGGTGGAGTCTATGGCATTGTACCTGTCTGAGGTCCTACCCCTCCTGAAACCTCACCCTCTCCAGGCTCCATCCCTCAAATATCCAGGAATTTCCCACCTGGAGTTGGCAACCCTATCTCCTTCCCAGCCAATCATCAACCTACCTTTATTTTCCCCTCACTCTTCAGCTTTCCACCCCCCTCACCTGCAGCCTCTACTGTGCTCTGAAGCCCTGAGTGCTATGTCACATTTTTGTGTTCCAAGGCAAAGGCCAATCAGGCCACATATGCAAATGACCTCTGTGTTCTGACTGGCTATGGGGGGGAAAGGAACAGCAAACTGCTTAGAATGTTGGAGGCAGGACTCAGGCAACACAGCCAGTGGATAGGGAGACCCACTGAGTGACAGATCAGGGAGCCAACTGATTTGGGAGCGTGTTGGAATGTTCAGGGGAGTCCATAACCAAAACAGAATTATATATAAGGAGAGATATTTATGTTGTAAGCTACCTTGAGATCTTATACAGTAGAAAGGCGGCTAATAAATACTTTACATAATGACTTGCATAATAAATCATGTATTTAATTCAAACTATCTTTATCCACATACCCAACAACACAGTAACTCTGCCTATGTTGTAAGTAGCTACCTTAGATTGGGGGAGGGGCTTATACAGTGTTTGGGTATATCTTTGGGTTCCTTAGAAGCTTGCCAAGAGTTTGTGTGAAGATATCTTCTGCTGAGATGGATCAAAGGGGACACTCATGTTGGTCTGAAGCAGCAGAACAATTAGAGTCCAGCGGCACTTTTAAGAGCAACAAAGTTTTATTCAAGGTGTGAGCTTTCGTGTGCACGCACACTTTGTCAGACAATGAAATGGAATTACAGATCATACTTGGGAGCTCATTCCACCAGGTAGGAGCCGCCACCGAAAAGGCCCTGGCCCTAGTCTCAGCGAATTTGACGTCCCTGAGGCCTGGGGTAGTCAAAAGATGTTGGCCCCCCGACCATAGTGCCCTTGGGGGAACATATGGAGAAAAGCAGTTCCTTAGGTATTCCAGACCCTGACCATAAAGGGCTTTAAAGATAAGAACCAGCACTTTGAAGCGTATCCGGTATGCTATTGGCAGCCAGTGCAGTGCCTTCAGCACAGCCCAGATGTGGTCCCACCTTGGGAGACCTGTCAACAGCCGAGATAAAACAGATAGAAAAAGGATGATAACCAGAAACCAAGCTTGACATTCTTTTTATCTGCTAAAAACTATGAGCTGTAATTCCATTTCATTGTCTGACAAAGTTTGTGTGCCCACTAAAGCTCACACCTTGAATAAAACTTCCTTGGTCTTAAAGGTGCCCCACTGGACTCTAATGTTGGTCTTCTGATGAGATGCCGACTTGTCAGTGGCTGCTACCTGGGCCTCCATCATTAAAGAGGAGTCCAGGAGCGCTCCCAAACTCCTAACCCCTGACACTGGCACCAAAGGCGCCCCATCGAAGGTCGGGAGAGGGAGTCCCAACCCTGAACTGGCCCGACCAAGGTCCAAGACCTCCGTCTTCGCTGGGTTTAGTTTCAGCCGACTCAGTCTGAGCCAACCAGCCACAGCTTGCAACGCCCGTTGGAGGTCATCTGGGTCGAAGCCAACAATAATGTTGGCTGGTTTTGCAATGCCCGTTGGAGGTCATCTGGGTCATCTGCTTCCCCCAAAGATAGGCCGTGGTCACACGGTCATTTCAATCAGGTTTCAGTTGATGAGATGCTCCATTTCTCTATCAAGACCAGCACGTGACAGTGGCTCTCCAGGGTCTCAGGCAGAGGTCCTTCATGTCACCCGCTACTTGATCCTTTTAGTTGGAGATGCCGAGGTACAGACCTGGGACCTTCTTCAGATGTTTTCCCACTGAGCCCTCCCCCAGGATACTTCCCCACCACTAAGCTGCAGCCCATTTTATTTATGTATTTCTTTATTTATAATTCGATTATATTTATGTTGTAAGCTACCTTGAGATCTTATACAGTAGAAAGGCGGCTAATAAATACTTTACATAATGACTTGCATAATAAATCATGTATTTAATTCAAACTATCTTTATCCACATACCCAACAACACAGTAACTCTGCCTATGTTGTAAGTAGCTACCTTAGATTTACTTTCCGGATATTTGCACTTTGAATCTGTGACTTCAGCAGTCTGGACAGTCATCTCTCACAATGATCGTGATTACGTCGTCTGAAGGTCCTTCTCACGATGCTTTTTTTCCACTGAAGCTTCCGTCGTTTGTGCGCATGAGACATCCTGCACTGAATAAATTCAATGCATAAGCGTTCAAGCGCACATATAGACTCCAGCGCTCGGTTGTAGGTCGTCAGTTAATTTTGTTCGTTTTGGGGAGGGGGGACCTTGCACAAACCCACCAACCCCCCAAAAAATTTCCCGATCAAATCTATAGCAGGAACAAATCGGTCATAAGCTTGCCATGTGACCACACCCACTCATTGCTCTTAGAGACTTCCCTTGCAGTGAGAAGCTCTGAACGGTGTCTGAGGCGTTCTGGGTCATAGTGATTGTGACGAGTGTGAGGCCCAAGCTCCACCACGGGAGAGAAGCCTCCAGTCGCCATGGTCCTGCTGGGTGGAGACCCCTGGCAGCAGGGAAGAATAAGAAGAAAAGTGGCAAAAGGATACCTGAGTCAGGCAGGGGACAAGGTTAGCAGCACCTTAAGCGTCCCTCTGATTGCACATACTAGACTTCAAGTCTAGTCCCTTGGACTGCAAGATCAAATCAGTCAATCCTCAAAGAAATCAACCCTGACTGTTCCCTGGAAGGCCAGATAATGAAACTGAAGCTCAAAGACTTTGGCCACCCAATGAGAAGGGAGCACTCACTGGAGAAGACCCTGATGCTGGGAAAGATTGAAGGTCAGAGAAGACGGGGACGGCAAAGGATGAGATGGTTAGACAGTGTAATCGATGCAACGAACATGAAGTTGAGCAAACTTCAGAGGACAGCAGAAGACAGGAAGGCCTGGCGTGATCTGGTCCATGGGGTCGTGGAGAGTCGGACTCGACTGTGCGACTGAACAACAACAAGAAGACTTCAAGCCACAAGGGCTGCGGGGCTTCCTTCAGAGCGTTCCCTCTCTCTCAGTGTCTCTGTCTACCCCAGTCTTGTCTGTGTCTCCGTCCTCCTCGACCTCCTGCCTCCCCTCCTTCTTATGCCCATGCCCCACTCCCAGCACCCGTCCATTCCATGCTCCCTGTGAAGCCTCGTCCTCCTTCATAACTCTCAACGCTGTAGGTTTAGCTAGGGTGGAATCTTCTTCTGGCTGCCGGCCATGGGGTGCAGGGGCTGTGAGCGATACAGCACTTTTCGGCTCGTCTTCAGCTGTGCCTCTTCGCCGCCCCTTTTCTGCTGTGCTCTGTGGCCCTCTCGGTCATCTTCTTGCCCGGCCGTCTCCTTCTCCGAGCCAGGGGAATGTCTGGGCTTTGTCATCTTCCCTATGTCACTTCTCTTGCCCCAGGCGCAGTTCCTCCCCTGAGACTCCTCCGGCGGCAACAAGGGGCTGTCTTCAGGTGCGTGCCACGTCTTTGGGATGTTGCGGTAGGGACCACCCCCGTCCCGGGAGGCTGGGAGCTTGAACCAGGGGATCAGGACATTGAGATTGTTCAGTAATAATGTCCCGTACAGGGAGCACTCACTGGAGAAGACCCTGATGCTGGGAAAGATTGATGGTCAAAGAAGAAGGGGACGATGGCAAAGGATGGGATGGTTAGACAGTGTCATAGATGCAATGAACATGAAATTGAGCCAACTTCAGAGGACAGGAAGGCCTGGCGTGATCTGGTCCATGGGGTCGCAAAGAGTCGGACTCGACTGTGCGACTGAACCACAAAAACAGGCCTGTCTGCCTCCTGAAGGGCTCTCCCATTGTGGACTGGTAGAATGACCAGACTCCAGGTGAAGCTTGGAGAGGGCAAAAGTAGGCTGAAACCAGGCTGACCACTGAAGGGAGGTAATGTAATGCAGAAAGGGGGAAAAACCCGGAAAAAAAGAAGAGAGAGAGAGAGAGAGACATTGGATTTATACCCTGCCCTTTACTACCCAAAGGTGTCTCAGAGTGGCTGACAAACTCCTTCCCCTTCCCCTTCCCACAACAGACACCCTGTGAGGTAGGTGGGGCTGGGAGAACTCTTGACAGAAACTGTTCTTTTTCAAGGACAGCTGTGCCAGAACCAAGCCTTGCCCAAGGTCATCCAGCCAGGTGCGAGTGGAGGAGTGGGGAATCAAACCTGGTTCTCCCAGATTAGAATCCACGCACTTAACCATTACACCAAATGGCCGCGAGGTGAACTAAATTTTTGTGTCAAAATGGGGGGGGGGGGGACAGGATTAAAAAGAAGGTTGAATTCGATTTTAATGCAGAATTGCTTGGAGGACACCGCTGTGAACATGGATTTAAAGGAGAGTGCGGGAAGGGGCCTGAGTTTGAGAAGAACGGTGCTGGGTGGGAAACCAACCATCTTTCGCCTAAGAGAGAACCCTGTAAGTGTCTCTTTCAATCTACAAAATGCATGAGGAATACTTATCCCATCTCCTCTGCTTCTGGGAGACGTCAAGACCTTCATGGTATCAGCAGCTTTTAGACTTATCCCCGCCCTCATCTCAGGCCAATTTGCTTAGGTAGTGAAAAGTACACAGACGGAGAGTGATTTCAGCAAAGCGTACTTTATTCAGTCAGGAACAAGACACTTTGGCCGGCTCGCAGGCCGGCTTATATTCCCTCAGAAACCGCCACCCCAAACACCCCCCACTTCCCAATAGGTTATTTACAGTGGCCGATAGTTCCATTGGCTTCTCGGCCAGGAACCTAGCCCCCTGATTGGAGTGGGCTAGGATCCTCACAGTCCATTGTCTCTAGGAGCGATGCTCACAGTTGTCCCTGGACATGTCTGGACTTGTCCGGACTTGTCGGGACTTGATACACTACAGGTAGAAACCAAAGCAGCTGTTGCTAGTGAATGGCCATGGACAGACCGCCGTGCTTACAAGATCTGGAAAGCAAAGGGGCGAGAATTAACGTGGTAAGCGGTGGTTTAAAGGGAGGTTCATCATTTGGCCCCTCATTGCAATGGTTGCCAACTGGCCAGGGGGAGAAAAGGACTTCATTACCTATGAAAGGCTTTCATGGAGGTTTAATGAACAGAAACGGGCAGCTGAAGCTAAGTGACTTCAGCTGATAATTGCTTGCAGATTAAATTGATATTGGAGAGACAGCTGAAGAGACCCATTTAAAAGCTGGCAAGCCAACTGATTTTCAGTCGCAGCCACAGAGGGCTTAATTGGGACAGGGTCACTGTTGCAGAGGGGGGCTAATCCTTCCTCACAGTTTTTTCACTGTTTCATCCCTTCTGCGCTAAAGACTGCTTGCCTGTGAACAGGGTGGCCAGATCCAGGTTTCCCAGAATTAAAACTGATTGCCAGATAGCAGTTCCTATTGAGAAAATGGCTGCTTTATTTAGAGGATGGGCTCTACTAGAACATTATACCCCCTATCAAGGTCCCTCCACTCTCTAAACCCCACCATCCCCAGGCTCAACCCCCTCCTCAAATCTCCAGGTGTTTCCCAACCTATAGTTGGCAACCCTAGTCAATGGATAACTGAGGGATAATGAAGTGAACTGACAAGAGCAGCAGGGCTTGGGTTTTTTGTTTTATTAACTATTTTATTGTTAAAAGTAGAAAACAAGCAATAATGACAAGCTTAAGTACCTTTTTGACTACAATTTGTGGAAAACGTCCACTACAGTACAATACATCGTGCAGAACATTCTTAGTATATTGACAATACAGAATAAAAGGTAGTAACCGTGATAATGTTTTTAAACCTTATAATTGGTAATATTGCAAGCTCGAAAACCAGATGACTTTCAGAGTATACGAGAAAAGTAATTGTTCAGATTAAGCCACGGAGATAATAAATGAGAAATCGAGGACCAAATCAAGAACTAGGATTAAGCATAACGGATGTAGACTAAATGTTTTAGGTGCTCAACATACAGGAAAATAATTAAATTCCCAATACATAGCAACACTTATGCAAGCAACTTTAATAACTGTGAATGACCCAACATTTTGAATCAAAACCATTGAATATAATCTTTCCAAGTCGGTGAGATAAAATCTTCTGAAGACAGAAAATCAAGGATAGGGAACCACTTCGCACCAAAATTAGACACTAAGGGGACTTTAGCATTACTTTTGTGTTTATCAGTGATGCTTTCCATGATAAAATGATCCCAAAACTTCCGGAACTATACCTGAATATTTGGAGGATTTGGATCTTTCCAGTACGAAGCTATTGAGAGTCTCGCAGCATATAGCATTACTTCTAATATATCTTTGTGGTGGTGATGCTCAATGTGCTGAGGCCAGATTCCTAAAAATAAAGTTTCTTGTTTGTAAGGAACAACAATGCCTACAATTTGTGTAACGTATTGTATAACTGCATCCCAGAATTTCTGTATTTCCACACAGCGCCACCAGCAGTGGGCAAAATTGCCTTCCTGATCACAACCTTCCCAGCAACGTGTTGAATAATTGGATGACATGTGGGACAATCTTTTAGGTGTGAGATACCAGCGTGTTAGAATTTTAAATTTATGAAGGTCCATTGGTAGAGAGCGTGGGGAGCATCCTTTGGCAAACCAGATGATATGCCAAGTTTCATCAGTAATCTCAATATTACAATCATGACTCCATGCTGTTTGGTATGAGAGAATTTTGGGGCCAGTACCATCTAATAACAGTTTATATAGGGTGGAAATCATGCCTCTGTTCCGAGTAGTGAATAGTTTTATGATGGCCTCCAACTCTGTATGTGGGAGAGAAATAATCGCACCAATGTTTTTCTGATTCACTATGTGTTTTAGTCGTAGGTATAAGAACCATGGGATATCTAATCCCAATTTACATTCTAATTCTATCTTGGGGTGAAGACCATTTTTGTCTACAATATCACAAAACCGTGATAAATTAGCATCCCTCCATTTGGATTGGGTATTGGGGTGGACATGACCAGAAAACCAAGATTGGTGAGTAAAAGTAGCATATCTGGAGACATCAGGAAGATATTTCTTGCTTAGGGATCTCCAAATGTGTAAGGATGGGAGGGCTTGGTTTTTTAAAGTGAACAAGACTGAAAATTATTCAGAAAGAAACACACAATGGAGGTCAGTGTTAATACTCAGCCAGGAGTTGTGGAATGTTAGGCTTGAAACAGGACAAACCTAATGGAAAACGATCTGTGGCCCCTGTAACACGGGCTGGATATCGCGGGGGGGAAACGTGGCTAATTGCCCCGGCGCAGTTTGATCCGTGATTATACAAGTTCCACATTTGCCAACACAAACTTCATTTTGGCCAGCTTCTGTTGGACTGCAGTCACTTTCTTATGTCTTTTGGCGACGTTCTATGGGACTGGAAGGGGGAGGGTATGTTAGAAGAAAATGCTGAGGCCCACCTAGTTCCCCCGAGTACATCTGGGCTGCTGTCTTAGGTGCTAAGGGTGAACTCAGCCTTCTAACAGAAACATTTCCATCCCCCCCCCGCTCAGTCATAACCTATTTATTTATTTATTAAGTTAGACTTGTTAGGCCACCCTTCCCTGTGAGCAGGGCTCCGAGTGGCTCACATCAATAAAAATACAATACTACTAAGGTTAAAGCAGTATTAAAATTCAACAACCACAATAAAACAGTACAATCCAAGATGGAAATCTATATACTCAGGGCTTTTTTGGTAGAAAAACCCAGCAGGAACTCATTAACATAATAGGCCACACCCAACAGCAGAAACTCATTAGCATATTAGGCCACACCCCTGACTGCACCACTCATTAGCATATTAAGCCGCATTCCCATGTTACCAGAAGTGTGGTCATCCAGCCACACCCACCTTTTGCTTCTTATTCTGTTTACCTTGTTTGTTGTCAAAACCCTGGGCTTTTTTTGAGCGTTCCCTGCGCATGCGCAGAGAACGTACTGGGAACTGCCTCACCGCCATTGCGGGGGGTGGCTTGGCAAGCCCAGTGGCTGCGAGCCATGCGGGCTTCACTGTCAGTGCCGGGGTGAGAAGGCTTGGCTAGCTGGTGGCTGGGAGTTGTGCAGGCCTCGCCGTCAGTGCTGGGGGGTGGGAGAGAGGGCTTGGGGGGGCAGGCCTTACTGTTGGTGCCAGTACAGGACAGAGGGAGGGAGGGGGTGTGAGAGTGCCAGGACATAGCTGTCCTCAACCAAATGCCCAGTGGAACATCTGTCCCTTGCAAGCCCCACGGAATGGTAACAGATCCTTGTAGGGTGCGGATGTTCTCAAGCAGAGAGTTCTACCAGGTAGGGGCCAAAACTGAAAAGGCCCTGGCCCTGGTCAAGGACAGCCAGCTCAGGCCAGGGACCATCAGGAGATTCTTATTTCCAGTTTGGCATAGTGGTTAAGTGCACGGACTCTAATCTGAGAGAACCGGGTTTGATTCCCCACTCCTCCACTTGCACCTGGCTGGATGACCTTGGGCAAGCTGTAGTTCTGACAAGAGCTGTTCTTGAAAAAGAGCAGTTTCTGTCAGAGCTCTCTCAGCCCCACCTGCCTTACGGGGTACCTGTGGTGGGGAGGGGAAGGGGAAGGAGATTGTAAGCCGCTCTGAGACTCCTTTGGGTAGTGAAGGGCGGGGTATAAATCCAATCTCTTCTTCTTCTTCTACCTCACAGGGTGTCTGTTGTGGGGAGGGGAAGGGGAAGGAGTTTGTAAGCCACTCTGAGACTCCTTTGGGTAGTGAAGGGCGGGGTATAAATTCAATCTCTTCTTCTTCTTCTACCTCACAGGGTGTCTGTTGTGGGGAGGGGAAGGGGAAGGAGTTTGTACGCCGCTCTGAGACTCCTTTGGGTAGTGAAGGGTGGGGTATAAATCCAATCTCCTCCTCCTCCTCCTCCTCCTCCTCCTCTTCTTCTTTTTTCCAGATTCCCAGGACATATGGAGACCAATGTTCCCTCTAAGCTGTAGAGTCTCGCGAGCACAAATTCTACCCTGTGAGCTACTGGCATTAAAGCTGTGAGCGACTGACTTGGCTTCTGCATACATTAGTTTGCTCTGGAGCCCTCCTTCCTGAGCGAAGACAAAAGCGTGTGAGCCAGAGGCTAAAAAACTGTGAGCTAGCTCACCCTAACTCAGCTTAGAGGGAACACTGATGGAGACTGCCTCTTGCTATCCTGGTACACAAAGATCTCAGCATTGATTGAGTCGCTGCGATGGCATGAGCACACAGAAGTGGTGCTGAGTTCAAGACTTGAGCTGCCCTTTCCATCCAGGAATTACAATGTGTGAGAGGATAACAGTCCAGATTGTTCGGATCACATCCACCATTCCATGTTTGGAAACAATCTGATACAGCCCAAAGTGAACAGCACCCGTTCGATAAAGCCACCCACTGCTTATTTGCACTTTTACCGTCATGGAGCGAGCGCCAGTCTCTCTCAGCTATTAACTGTGAAGGCTGCTCTAATTTAGAGGTTACGTTTATTACCCCAAAAGCCCTTAACCAAATGAATCCTCCCCATTATGACAATATAGCAATAAGCAATTTCCATGCCGGCAATTCCTCTTAAGCTCTTTCCTCCGTCCTCGTTCCATTTAAAATAAAAATGAGACGGTTATCTTCGGCAGCACTTTAGAAAGATTCCCTGCCCCCTGCGGGAAAAAAAATATGACAGGATCATTAGAAAACTGCCAGGAATCAACAACTTGTGGAGCCTTTCTTTGGTTAACACCGCCTTTTAAGCACAAAAGCAGACAGCGTCTGGCCAAGGAGCTGACCCATTTGTTTTGCCAGTAATTCATTTCATAGTAAACTAGTCCTATTCACTAGTCCATGAACATCACATACATTTACACTCCCATTTTGTGCTGCAGTACATCAAGCTGACACCTCCTCTCAGGGGGAAAAGGTCTATGTGCTCTCCAAATGGCTTTTCAAATGAAAAATATGTGCAATAGCCTTTCATCTCGGGACACACAGGTTCAAAGCCTTGATTAGGTCACCGGTGAAAATGGGTTTCGGGGGGATCTCATCCGACCACCAGGCACCAGAGAAAGGGACCACTCACATTCACGCACTGCCATACTCCACGGGAAGCAGGTGTAGTTGAATGTGGGGGGATGCTGCTAAAACAAGACAGAGGGGAAGGCAGGTAGGAATACCCGGAACCTCTTTGACAAATCCCAGAAAATCAATTCTAGGACAGTGCAGTTCCTCTAATGATTTGTCCAAGCAGGAACTTCCAAATTAACTTCCAAAGTATACTTCAGGAGAAACTGGCGGTAACTTAGCGTCAAGACCCCACAGTCAAACAATTGAGCACACACTTCTAGGAAGGTTATACTTTATTGCTCAGTACTATGGTTGCAGGATTCTCTTGAACTATGGTGCTGGAGAAGACTCTTGAGAGTCCCTTGGACTGCAAGAAGATCAAATCAGTCAATCCTAAAAGAAATCAACCCTGACTGTTCCCTGGAAGGCCAGATAATGGAACTGAAGCTCAAATACTTTGGCCACCCAAAGAGAAGGGAGCACTCACTGGAGAAGACACTGATGCTGGGAAAGATTGAAGGTCAAAGAAGACGGGGACGGCAAAGGATGAGATGGTTAGACAGTGTCATAGATGCAACGAACATGAAGTTGAGCCAACTTCAGAGGACGGCGGAAGACAGGAGGGCCTGGCGGGAGCTGGTCCATGGGGTCGCGAAGGGTTGGACTCGACTGTGCGACTGAACAACAACATGGTTGCAGGAACATGTTCACTGTTAGGAATAACTACCATCTAGAAAGCAGATAATGATATAGGGCATTCGAATGCACCCCCCCCACCACCTATAGGCCAATCAGCCTGACTTGATATAGGGCATTCAGATGCACCCCCCTCCACCTATGGAGACTGGGAAACGGAACTAGTCGCACGGGTAATTGATGGGAAGACACTACACAGGGAGGCTACAAGGTCAGCGTTAACCAGGGGAGAAGATTAGGGAAAGGAATGCGGCATCAACTGGTGCACAGGCCCATAAACATTATGGCAGCATAGCTGACATTTAGCAGGCTTGCCGGGCAATGCCAAGGACATGGGGGATACAACACCCTTACCTTAGCCAGTTTGGTGTCGTGGTTAAGTGCGCGGACTCTAATCCGGGAGAACCGGGTTCAATTCCCCACTCCTCCACTTGCAGCTGCTGTATGACCTTGGGCAAGCCGTAGCTCTGATAAGAGCCATGCTTGAAAAAGAGTCGTTTCTGTCAAGAGCTCTCTCAGCCCCCACCTACATCACCGGGTGTCTGTTGTGGGGAGGGGAAGGGAAAGGAGTTTGTAAGCGGCTCTGAGACGCTGAGTGAAGAGCGGGGTATAAATCCAATCTCCTCCTCCTCCTCTTCGCCCTGGTCATGGGACGGAGATGGCACTGGTTGCCCTCACGGATGACCTCTGAAGGCATCTGGATCAAGGCGGATCAGCGGTGCTGATGTTGCTGGACCTGTCGGCAGCGTTCGGCATGGTCGACCATCAGCTACTGGCAGGCCACCTTGCCAACATATGAATTCAGGGGCTTGCCTTACAATGGCTTGCTTCCTTTCTCCAAGGTCAGGGACAAAGGGTGGCGCTAGGAAAACAGCAGTCCAAGAGGCATCCACTGGACTGTGGAGTGCCTCAAGCGGCAGTGCTCTCCCCAGTGTTATTTAATTGCCCGGAGATTGCCCGGAGGCACGGGCTGGGATGTCACCAGTACGCTGATGACAGCCAACTCTATCTGATGTTGGGCGGCTGGTCCAACTCTAGACTGGAAGACCTGAAATGGGCACTACAAGCCGTGGCTGGTTGGTTCAGGCTGAGTCGGCTGAAACTGAACCTGATGAAGACGGAGGTCCTGTGCTTGAGTTGTTCAGTTCGGGGGTGGGATTCCCACTCCTGACCTTTGACAGGGCACCATTGGTGCCAGCGCCGGAGGTTAGGAGTTTGGGAGTGCTCATGGATGCCTTCCTAATGATGGAGGCCCAGGTAGCGGCCAATGCCAGGTCGGCCTTTTACCATCTTCAGCTGATCAGGCAGTTGGTTCCCTTCCTCGACCACATCGACCTAGCAACAGTGATCCATGCTATGGTCACCACGAGACTAGACTACTGTAACGCTCTCTACATGGGGCTGCCCTTGTCGCAGATCTGGAAGCTGCAGCTAGTGCAGAATGCTGCAGCGAGGCTTTTGATGGGTCTCACCAAGTGGGAGCACATCCAGCCTGTGCTGCGACAACTGCACTGGCTGCCAATAGCATACCGAACCCACTTCAAGGTGCTGGTTCTTACCTTTAAAGCCCTATATGGCCAGGGTCCAGCGTACCTGAGGGACCGCCTTTCCCCATATATACCCCAGAGAGCACTTTGATCGGGGTCTCAAAATCAATTGACCCTCCCTGGCCCAGAAGAGGCCAGACTTGCGACTACCAGGGCCAAGGCTTTCTCAGTGGTGGCCCCATCCTGGTGCAATGAGCTCCCGGAGGAGATCAGGGCCCTGCGAGACTTCTTGCAGTTCCGCAGGGCCTGGAAGACGGAGCTCTTCCGCCAGGCTTTCAGCTAGGGTGAAACATTATAGAGCCCTGGCTCTTGGTTTTAATATCCAGCCGCAGGAAGATCTGGAGCAGAAGGATTTTTAGAGAGTACATTGAAATAAGCCATTCTTGAGTAACTATCTTTAGCACTTTATGAAACTGCATTAATAATGGAATTGTTTTATATGGCTTTATGTGGTTTTAACTGTATTTTATGTACTGACTGTGAGGCGCCCTGAGCCCGCATTGTGGGGAGGGCGGGGTGTAAATGTGATAGATAAATAAATAAGTAAATGATGATGATGATGGATAAAGATGGGTAGCCATGCTAGTCTGTCTGTAGCAGTAGAAAAGAAAGTCCAGGAGCACCTGAAAGATACCTTCTTCAGATACCTTCACAAGGTTGATGGATTTCCTTCCTGTACACCTGAATGTACACGACGGTATAATCACTGACCTTGAGCCAGACATCCTGGAATGTGAAGTTAAATGGGCCTTAGAAAGCATTACTAACAACAAAGCTAGTGGAGGTGATGGTATTCCAGCTGAGCTATTCAAAGTCTTAGAAGATGATGCTGTTAAAGTTCTGCACTCCATTTGCCAGCAAATTTGGAAAACGCAACAGTGGCCACAGGATTGGAAAAGATCAGTATACATTCCAATCCCAAAGAAGGGCAACGCCAAGGAATGTTCAAACTATCGTGGCAGGGGAGGAGCTTTCATAAGTCACGACTCACTTCTTCAAAACATGATGATGACGATGAAGAAGAAGTGCTGTTAAGTTGCCACCAACTCATGGCCAGCTCTCATTGGGAGTTTTGCGGCAGGAGATGAGCAGAGGTGGTTTGCCATGGCCTGCCTCTGCACAGCAACCTCACATCTTCCTTGGTGGTCTCCCGTCCAAGTACTAACCATGACTGACCTTGCTTAGCTTCCAAATGCTGATCAATTCAGGCTGCCCTGGGCTATCCAGGCAAAGGTCTCTTTGGATCCATTACAATCACAAGGAGAAGACACAAGGCTCTTGCCTGAAAGTCAGTTGTCTGAGATTGCCCCAAACATGACGAGCTATTTCACACATTAACTGAGATCTAATTAATTTGATACAGCAACACTATCTCCTGTGCTTAATTGATAAGTAAAATACTCGTCGCCAGTTTGCTGAGTTTACCACTAGCAAAATGCATTGATTTGAATGTGTAATGTGCAATTAATTACTCCGAGAGCTCGATGTACCTCTTAAGATAATTAGACTTCAATGGCTGCTTTATTTACAGTCTGGGGATACTTAACATGCAACAAAATGCTTTATTAAACAGAAACGGTCCACTTTGTTGGAGACCTTCGTAGAGGTGCACAGCCTCTGTGTTTTGCAGCTTTCCTCTGAAGAAGTCTGGTTGGTTTTTTTTAAGCCTTTCAGGTCAAGGAGGGAACCTGAAACAACTCCAAGGAAGAACTCATTTATCACTGCCGCTGCCATCTATTAAAAGGTCCTTGCTCCTTTCCTTTTCTTTCTGCCATATATCCTATTTTACCCCATCAGTAAATGTAACTCCTCTCTATCCATTCTCTATGGTTGCCCCTTGGACCTGGAGCTCCCTCTCGGAACCCACATGGGTCCTAGGGTTGCCAAGTGGCACTTACCTTGCCGGCGGGAGTCTCCCGTACGGATTCCAGCACGTGCGCCGCATGCACGTCACAGGGAAGTGATGTCATGACGCTGGGCACGCTGGGGGCGGGGCCATGACCATACAAGGGAAAACCATGATGTCTAGCATCATGACGTCACTTCCCTGTGACGTGCACGATGGGGCGGGGTTCCCTCCGGGGCCCGATTCCCCGACATCGGGGAACGGGCCTCTGGGTCGGGGGTTTTTCCACCCCCCAGGGGGACTTGGCAGCCCTAATGGGTCCTTTTCGCATTGGCCTGCCATGCTGGATTTTCTCAGTGTTCAAGTCAAGGCAATTTAAGACCAGGGCAAAAGAACATCCAAATAACCCGGGGCAACAGCAGGCTGAAACCAGGCTGGCCACTGAAGGGAGGTAACGAAATGCAGAATGGGGGGAAACCTCGGAATAAAAAGACAGTTGAACTCGATTTAGTGCAGAATGGGGGGGGGGAACCCTGGATTAAAAAGAAGGTTGAATCCGGTTTTAGTGCAGAGTTGCTAGGAGGACACCATGGTGAACATGGATTAAAAGGAGAGGGCAGAAAGGGCCATGCTCTTCAGAACTGCCAATGTTCCCTCTTCCCCCCTCCCAAGTGGAGCAGTTCACATCCTGAGCAGAAAAGAACCCGCTGTCACCTTCAAATGGGCAATGGGCAGTGCAAGACCTTACCTGGCTCCAGATTGCTGCTGAATGGGGCTTCCTGTGTTAATGAGCGGCCGCTCACATGCACAACTTTGAGGGAACACTAACTGAGATTGTGTGACTGGCTTCTGACTGTGAGATTGGCTTCTCAGATCTCACGCTGATAGGTGTCAGGTAGCCCTGTCATTGATCTGGAATGTGGAGGGGTGCACCTCCTCCTCTTTCCTGGCTCATCCCTGTCCAGTTTCTGTATGCTATCTCTACGCTTGACCTTGCTTTGGTTCCCAGCTGCAATTAACTCATCTGGGAATGCTAACGGCTTTTACGCTTTGCTGCTCGCTTGCTAGCTTCAGCCCACGCGTGCGAATCATATCCATTGGCTTTGACTCATGGGGGGGAGTTTGATTTCACTATAAGTCAGGCCCCATTATAATGTAGGGTATTCCTGACACAAGCTGTATACATGATCATTAGTACTGGATCCATCAAATAAACACTTATCTTCTTATGAAGCCTTGTGTAGTGTGACCTAGCTAACGACCCTGACAGTAGGCATGCCAGGCTTCCCGCTAGACCGAGACGCCTCCTGCGGCAAGCTTTGTTGCCTCTGCCACTCTGAGTGGCGACAGCAGAGTTAAAACAAAAACTGGACAGCTGCAACATGGCTATGTCACTTCCAGGTATAACCCACCAGTGACAAAGGGTAGCTCAAGGAATCAATGGAAACTCTATGGTTTTACCTAGACTCTATGGGTTTACCATGGAGCTGCGGTGGCTCAAGTGGTTAAGACGCTGAACTGTAGGCTGTGGAAGGTCAGTCGTTCAGCAGTTCGAGACCCGAGTTGCCGCATAACGGAGTGAGCTCCCGTCTCTAGTTCCAGCTCCTGCCAACCTATCAGTTTGAAAGCAAGAAATTGCAAGTAGATAAATAGGTACCACTTTGGTGGGAAGGTAACAGCGTTCCGTACGCCTTGGTGTTTAGTCATGCCGGCCACGTGACCACGGAAACGTCTTCAGACAGCGCTGGCTCTTCGGCTTTGAAACGGAGATGAGCACCGCAACCCTAGAGTCGGACTCGACTGGCTTTCGAGCAAGGGAGACCTTTACCTTTACCTTTTATGGGTTTACCAGAGCATTTTCAGCGATTCCTATGACTACCCTTTGTCTAGGCTTGCCAAGTCCCCCCAAGGGACGGGGAAACCCCCGCTCGATGGTCCCGTTATCCGCCAGCCCAGATCGAGGCTGCCGGGGGGAACCCCAGCCCCCAAATGCCAGGAACTTGCAGATGTGCCCAGAGTGGTGATGTCACCCGGAGGTGACGTCATCACGGCAGACACGTTGTGGGGGGACGCTCTATGATTTGAGGGGAAACTCTATGGTCCTGAATCATAGTGGTCCCGCCCCCAACGTAACTGACGCGATGACGTCATTTCCAGGACAGGGCCTGGGACTCCCCCGCTCTAAGGTAAATTGCACTTGGCCACCCTACCTTTGTCACTTCTGGGTTGTACCTGGTAGTGATGTTGCCGATGTAGTGCCCACTCCCCATGCCCCCATGCCCCAGCCCTCCCATTATTGGCTCAGAACAGCCTGGCGACCCTACACGCTAGGACCTAGTCACGTGATCTCACGGCTGGGATGAACCTGCAGTCCAGGAGGCCTTGTTGTTATCCAAACTGCACTTGCTGGCTCTCTGGCAGAGGTTGTAAAAGTGGCGGCGGCTACAAGCATGGACGGCTTCAAGAGGGAATTAGATAGGCATATGGAACAGAGGTCCATCAGTGGCTATTAGCCACAAGGTATAGATAGGGGCTCTGGGGCAAGTGATGCTCTGTCTTCTTGGTGCTTGGGGGGGGGCAACAGTGGGAGGGCTTCTAATGTCCTGGCCCCACTGGTGGACCTCCTGATGGCACTGGTATTTCTGGCCACTGTGTGACAGAGTGTTGGACTAGATGGGCCATTGGCCTGATCCAACATTGGCGTCTCTTATGTTCTTATGTCTGGGGCAAGTGATAGTCTGTCTTCTTGGTGTTTGGGGGGGTCAACAGTGGGAGGGCTTCTAATGTCCTGGCCCCACTGGTGGACCTTTTAGTGGCACCTGGTATTTTTGGCCACTGTGTGACAGAGTGTTGGACTAGATGGGCCATTGGCCTGATCCAACATCGGGTTCTCTTATGTTCTTATGTCTGGGGCAAGTGATGCTCTGTCTTCTTGGTGCTTCTAATGGGAGGGCTTCTAATGTCCTGGCCCCACCGGTGGACTTCCTGATGGCACTGGTATTTCTGGCCACTGTGTGATACAGAGTGTTGGACTAGATGGGCCTTTGGCCTGATCCAACATTGGCATCTCTTATGTTCTTATGTTCTTATTGGGTGGCCGGTGGGGGGTGGGAAGAGGCTAATTCCAAACACACTCTGTGAGACTGTAAGTAACAGCTAGAAAACAGGAGCCAGTTTCCAAAGTAAGCCTATGCAGCAATTCACAGACTGAATGCAATATGTTTCCAAAGCCTGTTCCTCTCGGTCCCTAACACCTCCCTCTTCTCTTCCCACTGCGGGTCTGAAACCCTCTAGCCAACAGTGTGATCCCAAGCGATTATAAGCCCATGGTTTCTCAAGGGTTTAACCCACCTCACAGGGTGTCTGTTGTGGGGAGGGGAAGGGAAAGGAGTTTGTAAGCTGCTCTGAGACTCCAAGTGAAGGGCGGGGTATAAATCCAATCTCTTCTCTTCTTCTTCTTCTTCTGCTTCGGATGTCTTGAAGGTCAAGATCCACACGTGCTCAGCAGCCAGGGTTGCCAGCCTCCAGGTGAGGCCTGGATAGGGTTCCCAACCTCCCGGTGGCACCTGGAGATCTTCTGCTATTACAGTTGATCTCCCAACGACCAAGATCAGTCCACCTGGAGAAAATGGCTGCTTTGAAGGGTGGACTCTATGGCATGATTCCTTTTTTCAATTTATTGATCGCTCAATCCTGCAAAGCTTGCTGGTTCTGAGTGATTTACAGTTACTCATTTGTACGAGGGACTAACAATGATCTGTGGGGTAAGGGCGGACAACATATATACATCTTAAATCACACACATTCGCAGCCGACGAGGGTTTTCATTCAGTTGAAGATGAGACATGATCTGGATGGCATTTTTCCTTGGCCTGCTTTGATGGCGTCAGCTTTTCTCCAGACTCCTTCAAGTTGTAGCGCCGCACTGCCACCGCCTGGCCGGAATGGCCCATTACAGGCTTTCTTCATGCGGAGAAGATCTCTCTGGTCTTTCCGATCTGCGAGCTGGACTTCCGTTCGCTGGCTAACACCACTCCACCCCACGGGGGGGGAGTGTTTCAGTGTGCCCACCCTCTCTAATGAGTGGTACCCATTTTATCTACTCGCCAAAGCTTTCGAACTGCTGGGTAGACGGCGAGCTGGGGACAAGGCTGGTAGCTCACACCAGCGCGGGGCTAGAACTGACAGCAAGCCTGTTCAGCTCAGATGTTACTATTATAACCAGAGGATAAATCCTCTGTGCCACCAGTCCCCTGCTGAGGTCCCTCCTCCCCCAGACCCCCCTCCCCAGGCTCTGCCCCCCAAAATATCCTGGTCTTTCCCAGCCCGGAGACCTCCAGAATTGCAGCCAATCTCCAGATGGCAGGGATCAGTTCCCCTGGAGGAATCCGGCTGCTCAGGAAGGTGGATTCCATGGCATTCTGTCCCAGCGAGGCCCCTCCCCTCCTCAAACCCTGCCACCTCCAGACTCCGCCCCCCCCAAAATCTCCAGGCGGTCCTCAACCAGGAGCCAGCAACCCTGTAAACACCAGTTCATTGGGATCAGGCGTTTTATTCTGGATTTATTTTCTGGGATGCGATTGAAAGGCAGTGAATCACAAAGCGGGGTGGTGGTGGGGGGAAGAACCCCTCCCCTTTTCACCATTTTCATATTCCAGATGCAAGCAGCAGCCCACAATATGCGCTCCACGTTACATATTGTAAAGCAGTCATCATTCTGACGGGTGGGTGCTGTGGCTGATTACTGACTCGGTGCCTGTGGAATAAAGGGACCGGGGGGTGGGAGGGTGGAGTGAAAAGCAAGGCAGGATACTCAGAATATATCAGATCTAATCAGGCAAATGTATGCCTCCAGGCTCTTTCCGCCTGACCTAAGCTTTCCGTCGGGAAACCAGAGTTCAAAAATAGTGCTTCTGCAATGTAATTTCAGGTGCGGTGGAGTCACATCGGGAAAGGCGCACGGAAGCTATTTCTCACGCCGAGATTTGCATGGCTGGCAGAGTTGACGCCTTGCGGCCGCACTCCTTTCCATACCGTCCCCAGAAGTCCAGAGGCTCTCGGCTCCAGAGCTGCAAAATGGGCTGCCACAAACCAAGCCCAGCTGAGCCACACCACGCGCCCAGCCGCATGTGGCTCAGCGTGAAAGGAAATCGGCTGCAATTTGCTCTGGGAAAGCCACATGCAGGAGACTTCTTCCAGTCTATTAGACTGATTGCCCTAATGGCTGCCTGGACTCCAGACGTTTCTATTTACCAGGGATGGACCTGGTTTCCTTGTATTTGCCCTGGTAAATAATTGTCCTGGTTGTGTTCTGGGGTGAAATTTTGAAGAAGAAGAAGAGATTGGATTTATACCCTGCCCTTCACTACCCGAAGGAGTCTCAGAGCAGCTGACAAACTCCTTTCCCTTCCCCTCCCTACAACAGACACCCTGTGAGGTAGGTGGGGCTGAGAGAGCTCTGACAGAAACTGCTCCTTTTCAAGGACAGCTCTGACAGAACTACGGCTTGCCCAAGGTCATCCAGCCAGGTGCAAGTGGAGGAGTGGGGAATCAAACCCGGTTCTCCCAGGGGGTCTGTTGTGAGGAGGGGAAGGGAAAGGCGTTTGTAAGCCACTCTGAGACACCTTTGGGTAGTGAAGGGTGGGGTATACATCCGATCTCTTCTTTTCTTTTCTTCCTTCTCTCTTAATCTTGGGAGGTGGGGAAATTTATCATGTCTAGGGATGGGGGGGGAACCCATCTCACATCTGGGGCAGGAGGGATACCTCTTATGCCTAGCACACATGCATGCCAACACACGTGAGAACGCAAAGCACACACTTGTGCATGCTACATCTGTGGAGGTTCATTCTGAATTGCCAGTCTATTCTTATTGAGACAGGCAAATTTCAAAATGGGTGAATGCAGCATATGATTCATTTTCTCCATTTCAAACACTTTCATGTGTCAGCGCCACTGCCATGGAAGCTGGTGAAGGGGGAGATGGAGGATTTGTGTCTTCTCCCTGGTCTGGTATTTTAGGTTTCGATGCTTAGTGTTCATGCAGTCGCTATTTGACCTTGGTGTCTGCTGCCCTGCTTCCCTTGAGAACATGAGGCCGTTACTTTTCGGCAGGTAAAGCTTCTTCCCCTGATTGGACGTACTCCATCAGGAGCCCCTACTTGAACCAGGTATAACTATCCCTCTCCCACTTGTAGAATCAGTTCTGACACTGCATGTTTATGGATGACTTGTTTAAGCTGGATCAATAAACTGTAACTTCGCTGAAGACCTGTTGTTGATTCCTAACTGCTGCAAGACTCTGGCTGGTTTTGCACTAGGGCTGCCTCGATGTTGCGCCACCGTTTGTCCCGATACTATTGGTCAATTTCACACCCGAAACTGCGAGGCTGCATTTTGACACGCGGCTTCACCCGATTTCCCCCGCAGTTTTGTGATCCTGTTTTTTGAGGATCACGAAGCTGTGGAGGAAATCGGGCGAAGCCGCGGGTCAAATGCAGCCCCGCGGCTTCGGGTGTGACATTGACCAATAGTATCGGGGCAAACGGTGGCGCAATACTGAGGCAGCTCTAGTGCGAAATCAGCCTCTGACATTATGCCGCCTTTCCATCAGACCAGCATCCCCAAGGTGGATCACACGGAAACATTTAAACGTTTAACCAATTTAAAACATTGTTTTGTTTTCTGAAAAATAAACAAACATACATAGAACGAGAAACCAAGGAGGAGGGCCAGTAACGATTATTGGAGGTACACCAAATGAAACAACACGGACTTCACCCTCTGGTGGAAGACACCACTAGAGGGAAACAGGATGAATCTCCCTGGGAGGGAGCTCGAACGTTTGGGTTCCACAACTGAGAAGGCCCCTCCACAGGCCCGTCTAGACTCAGAGGGTGGGGGCAACTGAGGCAGGGCCTCCAAAGGTGTCTGGCGTGAACAGGTGGGTACATATGGGAGAAGGCAGACCTTCCAACAGCAGGTGAACCTTTAACAACTTGTGGATGAGAGGAGGAAGAGAACTATGTTCCGTCTTGTGAGAATGGAGATATCCCTGTCTCCTTCTGTTGCGAGGTATTTGAATGACCTTATAAGAATGATCTAGATCTGTTCTAGGTTAGCCAGCACATATCTTGGCCCATCTCTCAAAGCCATTTCTCAAGGCAGTGGGTGTGGACACCAGCATCTCCTCCTAAGGAACTAGATGGTTGTCATTAGAGTGAGCAACTCAGCATGCCTGGACATTTGGAGAGGGGGCGCTACGTCACTTGACGTGTGTCTAGGTGTTATCTCCTTGAATGGGATGCCTCTCTTTGTCTTAACCTGGGAGCTGCCCTCTGAGACTTCCTCTCTCCCTTTGTCCACTCTTCTTTCACATGGCCTTCCATGGAGACATATGTCTCTGCAAGCCTCTGCTGTAGAGACAATGCCCTCATACTCCCACACTAGGGATGTGCAATTTTTTCTAATCAGTATTTTTCTGTTCGGGTCAATTGGACCCCCCCCCCAAAAAAAAATCTGGTATTTCCAAAATACCCTGGATCCCAATTCTGGTATGATATTCAGATATTTCAGAAACCTGAAATGTCTTCAGCTCCAATATACCCAAGAAGAAAAATACTGGTAAAAAGCCAGCCCGATCCTAGGGCTGGCTTGGCTTCTCCAGCAGCATGGTTTAAGCTGTGCTTCGGAAGAAGCTGGCTGCAGAATCTGCATGCCATGGGGAGGTCTCTCCCACTGCATGCAGATCTGGCTGGAATGGCTTCTCCTGCAGCATGGTTGAAACCAGGGCTCTTTTTGTAGAAAAAGCCCAGCAGGAACTCATTAGCATAATAGGCCACACCCAACCGCAGAAACTCATTAGTATATTAGGCCACACCCCTGACAGCACAGCTCATTAGCACATTAGGCCACACCCCCATGTTACCAGAAGTGTGCTCATCCAGCCACACCCACCTTTTGCTTCTTATTCTGTTTACCTTGTTTGTGGTCCAAACCCAGGGCTTTTTTTTGTAGCAGGGACTCCTTTGCATGTTAGGCCACACACCCCTAATGTAGCCAGTCCTAATGAGTTCCTGCTGTTGGGTGTGGCCTGTTATGCTAATGAGTTCCTGCTGGGCGTGGCCAACTCGGGAGCCAGCCGGAACTTCGTTCCTGTGCGTTCCTGCCCAAAAATAGCCCTGGTTGAAACTGGATTGCATGAGAAGTCAGCCCCAAGCCGAGCTGGTGGGAACAATCTGCTCTCTCCAGCACAGCTGATCCTCGGGCTGTCTTCTGCAGTCCCTTTAAACTTTAAAGCCCCTTTAAACTTTCAAGTCCCTGCATTAGAAGCCAACAAACAGCTGAGAGGTGGGAGCCAATTGCTCCCGCCTCTCAGCTGTTTTCAGATTTACTGGTAATTCCTGAATATCCGAGATTTTCTGACATTTTTTTCCCAGGTTTCCTGAGAAAACTCAGATACATTTGGGAAGCCAAAATACACCCAGGAAATACTGATAAAGTGTTTTATGGATATATTTTTGGCTCGGGTAGGTCCGAATGCACACCCCTATCCTACACACATGATGCCAGCCACGCCGGCCACTCAGGTAAAGGCAATCACAGATACAGTTGAGCGAAACAAGACATTATTTTAGCCTGACTGGTGATGAATGTGGGAAAATGCAATCAGCAAAAAGTCAATCCAGCTGAAATGTGGTGGTATTACCTAGTGGTCCGTTGGTTTTTCTGCTTCATCCCCCCCCCCCCCCCCCGTGCCACCTAAGATCTGTTTTGAGTTTGCAGTCAGGTTTATTAATGCGAACGCATTGTTCCCGCAGCCGTGCTTTCAGCCGCTTGCCATAAATAATTTATCCGCAAGCTGACTTGGCCTGCAATGCTTCTGTAATTGAAAGCCAATCCCACACAGTTTATGGGGGAAGGTTTATTGGGAGAGAACAGACTCAGCTTCCAGGATGATGGCCCAAGAGCCCCGGTTTCACGCCTTTGCAATTTTGGAAGGGCAATAAATATTCTCTCTTTTGCCCTGCCCTGTTAGAACGAGTTGCCTCCTCTGAGGATCACTGAAATTTCGCAAGCTCCTCTTCATTTGGGGTATGCAGAGATTTTCATCTGCGACTTCTAAATGAGAACGAGGAGTCACAACCGAGAAAGCATGTGTACGGGCAGTTGTTGATTTTGCCCCTTTGCAGGTTGGCACCCCCAGAAGCCCCTGCTGACCTGAGCGAAGTTGTCATGGTGGAACATAGGGAGTACCTGGGCCTCAAAAATCTGTGATGTCATCCCTCCAGTGTTGGTACCTGAGATCAGGACAATGATTTCCCCTTTCCTGGGATCAGGAGAGTTTTCACATGCTGAGATGGAAGCTATTATCTACATTCACACCCCGTTAATACATTTCTGCTTGTTTTTCCACTTCCCTGGAAAGGGCTGTGGGATGCTTATTTTTGGCAACGAATTTTAATATTGTTTGGGTGGCTCGGGCAGAACTTCTCAGACGTTTATTGCTGCAAAAAAAATAAAAAAAAATAATGTCCTATTATTTGTACAGCTGACAGTTGGTTTTGTTGTCCTTCCAAATGGGAAGAGAATATGTTGCTGAGACAAAAAAAACATGGCTACATTTTCTCTTCCTCCACCCAAGCACTCGGTTTGATATGGGGGGCGGATTCATAAACAGATGGATTCCTGCAATATATATGAAATGATTCCCTCAGGGAAACACCAGACTCTCCAGCTGCGAGTCTGTGCAATAGAGTGTTACAACTTAGGTAGCCACGAAGTATCCTCGACTTTTGAGTCCAGGATCAAAATCTGATATCTACAACTAATAACAAAGGTCCTGAATAAAGCGACAGTTTTCTGAATGGTTGTTGCAGACCTTTAGGAAAAAAACAACCACTTGGGGATGTGCGCTAGCCAAGTTTCACATCATAGCAAAGATGTGGAATAGGGCAATCTTCTGAGCATGTGCAATAGTTTCCTTGTAAATAGCTACTATGGATCCCAGCCTAACATTATTTCATTATTGAAACCTCTTTCCCACCTATTTATATATTTATTCCAATAAGGAAAGTTCTGTTCCTATTCCGCTCTTCTGATTGCTTCAGGATGTCTACAATAAAAGCTGAAACGTATGTCTATGCAATCAACTCTTTAAAAAACCTCCCACCCCCTCCCACATTCCTGCACAGAAAAATGATGCTCTGATCCAAGAATAGCACATCCAGAGAAAATGAATGTATACAGCCCTGTTTTAAAAGCAACCATAATCTATCGTATCAATATGTTAGCCTTGAAAATAAAATAAAAAACTGCCCCATTTGTGCAATTCCCACCTCCACATCTTTTAGAAGGTTGAAGGAGCTGGATATGTTCATCCTGGAGAGGAGACAACTGAGAGGTGATATGATAACATCTTCAAGTACTTGAAGGGCTGTCAGGTAGAGGATGGTGCGGAGTTGTTTTCTGTTGCCCCAGAAAGTCGGACCAGAACCAATGGGTTGAAATTAAATCAGAAATGTTTTCGGCTAAGCATTAGCAAGAACTTCCTGACAGGTACAGCCAGGGCTATTTTGTGGCAGGAACGCACAGGAACGGAGTTCCGGCTGGCTCCCAAGTTGGCCACGCCCAGCAGGAACTCATTAGCACAATAGGCCACACCCAACAGCAGGAACTCATTAGGATTGGCTGCATTAGGGGTGTGAGGCCTAACATGCAAAGGGGTTCCTGCTACAAAAAAGCCCTGGGTTTTGACAACAAAGAAGGTAAACAGAATAACAAGCAAAAGGTGGGTGTGGCTGGATGACCACGCTTCCGGTAACATGGGGGTGTGGCCTAATGTGGTAATGAGCTGTGCTGTCAGGGGTGTGGCCCAATATGCTAATGAGTTCCTGCTGTTGGGTGTGGCCTATTATGCCAATGAGTTCCTGCTGGGCTTTTTCTACAAAAAGAACCCTGGTTAGAGCAGTTCCTCAGTGGAACAGGCTTCCTTGGGAAGTGGTGGGCTCTCCTTCTTTGGAGGCTAGATGGCCATCTGACAGCAATGCAGATTCTGTGAACTTCGGCAGATCACGAGAGGGAGGGCAGGAAGGGTTGCCTCAGTGCTTAGTTCCCGTGGCCCTTTTTTACACGCCCAGGGAAATGCTGACCGTCACAATGGTGTCAGGAAGCAATCCTGGAGGGGGGGAGGCGTGGCTCTTTGCGCCGACGCAATTAGACCCGCTAGAACGCGATCAGATGTGACGGCGGCACACTGCGTTTTCGTCCGTCAGCGCGTGCGTGTCAATGAGGACAGCCGGGGGAAAGCCGCATGCCAGCACGATCACACGGAACAATTCCGTTGGCAGCCCGTGGCAAACCATTTGCGAGTACATTTGTTGAGATGATTTTTAACGGCGCGGCTTCGGCAGCACGCCACAGGTTGGCCACAGGTGCGCTACGCTGGCCAGACGTTGCGGTGTGAACGTGCCCTGAAAATCCGCCCAGCATTCGTGGCAAATTCGGCATGTGAACGGGGGCCTATGATTTGATAAAGTGTGCATGCACGCGAAAGCTCATACCACGAATCAACCTTTCTTGGTCTTAAAGGTGCCATTGGACTCTAAATCTGTTGTACTGCTTCACCCCAACATGGCTGACCAAACTGGATCTATCTTTATGGAGACCCTGCCTGGGTTTCAAGGCAACAGACAAGCAAAGGTGGGTTTGCCATGGCCTGCCTCTGCGTGGAAACACTGCACTTCCTTGGTGGCCTCCCATCCAAGTATTAACCGGGGCTGATCCTGTGTAGCTCCCAAGATCAGGCTAGCTTGAGCCACCCAGGGCAAGGCAAATTATTAGGTACCATCCAGTTGTGGCCAGCCCTATCCTGGATAGGCCAGGCCAGCCCGATCTCATCAAATATTGGAAGCTAAGCAGGGTGATCCCAGGCTAGTGAGTGGATGGGAGACATCATGACGTGGAGGCAGGCAAGGGAAACCGCCCCTGAATGCCTCTTGCCTTGAAAACCCAATGAGGTTGCCATAAATCAGCCGTGACTCGAGGGCACTTCCCACAACCACCAGTGGCAGCCAACTGAGGACCACCTCTGATGGGGTTTTCAAGGTAGGCAATGTTCAGGGGTGGTTTGCCGCTGCCTGTCTCTGAGTAGCAACCCTGGGTTTCCTTGGCGGTCTCCCATCCAAATCCTAACCAGGACTTTTGTTGTTCAGTCGCACAGTCGAGTCCGACTCTCCGCGACCCCATGGACCAGATCACGCCAGGCATTCCGGTCTTCTGCCGTCCTCTGAAGTTGGCTCAACTTCATGTTCGTTGCATCGATGAAGCTCTCTAACCATCTCATCCTTTGCCGTCCCCATCTTCTTTGACCTTCAGTCTTTCCCAGCATCAGGGTCTTCTTCTGCAGTGAGTGCTCTTTTCTCATTGGGTGGCTAAAGTATTTGAGCTTCAGTTTCATTATCTGGCCTTCCAGGGAACAGTCAGGGTTGATTTCTTTTAGGATTGACTGATTTGATCTTCTTGCAGTCCAAGGGACTCTCAAGAGTCTTCTCCAGCACCATAGTTCAAAAGAATCTATTCTTCGGCGCTCGGCCTTCCTTATAGTCCAACTCTCGCAGCCATACATGACTACTGGGAATACCATTGCTTTGACCATGCGGACCTTTGTTGTCAGGGTGATGTCTCTACTTCTTATCATGCTGTTTAGGTTCGCCATCGCTTTCCTCCCAAGGAGCAGGCGTCTTTTAATTTCATGGCTGCTGCCACTGTCTGCGGTGATCTGGGATCCCGGCAACATGAAGTCTGTCACTACTTCCCCGACTTCCCCTTCTATTTGCCAAGGAGCGATGGGGCCGGATGCCATGATCTTAGTTTTTTTTATGTTGAGCTTCAAGCCCACTTTTGCGCTCTCCTCTTTTACCCTGAGCAAGAGGCTACTTCTACTTATTTCTGAGCTGTGATGAGATCAGGCTGGTTTAGGGTTGCCAGGTCTTACCTGTCTGCCAGCGGGGGGCTCTTGGGTTTCCTCCTGGGTCTTCACTTCCTGGAAGTGGCATCATCACTCTGGGCATGTTCTACAGGGGGCACTCTAGTATTCGGCTACAATCTCTATGGTCACCATAGAGTTTTTAGCCAAATGCTAAAGTGCCCCTCATGCAACGTGCCCAATGTGATGATGTCACCTCCGGGTAACCTCATTGCGCCAGGCACATCGGGGGTGGAGGGTCTGTTCGGGGGAGGGGCTCCCCCACCAGCCAGCTGGCTGGAAGTGGATCGAGGGTCCTGAAATCATGGTGAGCAACCTTAGGCTGGCCTGGGCCATCGAGGTCAGGTCTATTCATTGGCCTGTACAAAATGCACTGAGCACCTTCACACTTTCTTCAGGCTCAGGCCTCAAAGGAATCATTCCAACTCTGGCAACGATCCATATCCTCACTTGTCCTTCCAGCGCCTGCTGTGACCTAGTTGTGCTGCAGCTTGGAGATGTGGATTAAAGCCGGCAAGTCTACCTCAGAGCATCCAAGAGGGAAGGGGAAAGTTTGGCTCGATTGGTGTGTCAGAGCAGGATGGAATTCCACTGTACTCTCAAGATATTTCGCAGTTCTCCATCTTGTCATTGAAGGTGTCAGGTTAGATCAGGGGGAAAGAAACCCATTAGAGCACACTGGCAGAACTTCTCTGATGGGCCTTTTTTGTGGTTGTCGTTACCAGAACGGTACCTGACAAAGATACAGAAGGCATTAAAATCGGAGACTTAGACACTCTTCCTGTGGACACCGCCTTACCCAGGACTCAGGTCTTATTAGCTGTGACCAGTGTTCCCTCTAAGCTGAGTTACTGTGAGTTAGCTCACAGTTTTTTAGCCTCCAGCTCATAGATTTTTGTCTTAGCTCAGGAAGGACGGCTCTAGAGCAAACTAAATTATGCAGTAGCCAGATTGCTGGCTCACAGCTTTAATGCCTGTTGCTCACAAAGTAGAAGTTTTGCACACAAGACTCCACAGCTTAGAGGGAACATTGGCTGTGACACACGAGGACAGGAACTGTTCTTATCCAAGCTGCTGGGAAATTGGGCCTTCAGTTCCAAGAATGCATTTTGCCAGGTCATCCTGGATTTAATTTTTATGTGTAGTTTTGCACATACCCCACCCGATCACTTTCAGCATTCTCCTCACAACCATAAGGGCTAAAACATCGATCTCTCCCTCACCATCTCTTTCTCTCTCCCTCTCCCCCTCCCTCCCTCCCTCCCTCCCTCTCTCTCTCCCTCTCTCTCTCTGTCTTAAAGAATGAGACTAGCAGTTCTTAGGAATCCAAATTCAGTACAAGATACTGCATCTTTTTGCTTTTATGGATGCCCCGCTCTCTAGGTTTTGCTATAGAATTTCCAGTGATTGCTAGAGCTACCCTTTGTCATGTCTGGTAAGAATGTTCGGTTTGTGTCTGATAAGAACTTTGCTCTGGTTTGCTGCACAGTTGATTTTAATCAGGGGTCATTTCCTGCAGGAGCGCACAGGAACGGAGCTCCGGCAGTAAAGAGCCCAGGGGGCGGGCACATGCAACTAGCCCCACCCACTGCTCCCAGCAGCCCTCAGTCAGAGCAAGAAGCAGCCAGGTAAGTTGCAGAGCTCCCCCCAGCCCCCTGGTCCAAAACAGTCCAGTGGCACCTTTAAGACCAAGTTTTATTCAGGTACAAGCTCTCCCTCCTCTGCGAGGACAGATCTGCACGTTCCCCCCCCCACAATAGCTAGGAATCCAAAACAGTCCAGTGGACCCTGAGCAGTGGATGTTGCCTTCTGACACACTTCTGGTGATGTCAGGGGGTGTGGCATATGCAAATGTTATGCTAATGAGTTATGCTAATGAGCCCCTGCACCTCTTTTTCGATGAAATGACCCCTGATTTTAATATTGATTTTATCGTTAAACTTCTATTTATTGTTATTGTTGTCATGGTCTTTACGGGACTTTGTAACCCGCCCTGAGCCTACTTGGAGGGAGGGCAGGATAGAAATCAAAGTAATAAAATAAATAAATACAATAAGTACATGATGCTGCAAAGTGGCAGCGGGCAACAAGATCTGGGGGCAGGGAACCCCCCCCAACCCCAGCAGAGACTTGGCATCCCTTCTCCCAGCCTTCAGAGGCATGGGAGAAAATGGGCATCATCTCCTGGACCAGGACAGATCCAAGTCATGCTCCTACCAGGTTGTCCTCGGAAGAACATAAGAGAAGCCAATGTTGGATCAGGCCAATGGCCCATCTAGTCCAACACTTTGTCACACAGTGGCCAAAAGAACCGGGTGCCATCAGAAGGTCCACCAGTGGGGCCAGGACACTAGGAGCCCTCCCACTGTTGCCCCCCCAGCACCAAGAAGACAGAGCATCACTTGCCTGAGACCGAGAGTTCCTATCTATCCCTTGTGGCTAATAGCCGCTGATAGACTTCTGCTCCATATAAGAGCATAAAAGTAGCCCGTGTTGGATCAGGCCAATGGCCCATCCAGTCCAACACTCTGTCACACAGTGGCCAAAAATACCAGGTGCCATCAGAAGGTCCACCAGTGGGGCCAGGACACTAGAAGCCCTTCCACTGTTGCCCGCCCCCCCCCCAAGCACCAAGAAGACAGAGCATCACTTGCCCCAGCCTGTGATTTCCTATCTATACCTTGTGGCTAATAGCCGCTGATGGACCTCTGCTCCATATAAGAACATAAGAGAAGCCCATGTTGGATCAGGCCAATGGCCCATCCAGTCCAACACTCTGTCACACAGTGGCCAAAACTGCCGGTTGCCATCAGGAGGTCCAGCAGTGGGGCCAGGACAGTAGAAGCCCTCCCCCTGTTGCCCCCCCAAGAACCAAGAAGACAGAGCATCACTTGCCCCAGAGTCCCTATCTATACCTTGTGGCTAATAGCCACTGTTGGACCTCTGCTCCATATGCTTATCTAATTCCCTCTTGAAGTCGTCCATGCTTGTAGCCACCACCATCTCCTGTGGCCGTGAATTCCGTGTATTAATCACTCTTTGGGTGAAGAAGGACTTCCTTGTATCCGTTCTAACTCGACCGCTCAGCAATTTCATGGGAGTGCCCACGAGTCCTTGTATTGTGAGAAAGGGAGAAAAGTACTTCTTTCTCTACCTGCTCTATCCCATGCATAATCTTGTAAACCTCGATCATGTCACCCCTCAGCCGTCATTTCTCCAAGCTAAAGAGCCCCAAGCGCTTTAACCTTTCTTCATAGGGAAAGTGACGGACATATCTTGTTTCCGGCAACACAACCCCTTGAACCAGTACTGTGTATAGGAGGGGCATCAGTGTAAAGGAGAAAAAAAATGTTAATGATGTAATGGAAAACAGAACCTCCTGTGTCCCAGTTGTTGTTCCTTGGTGATGCTACAAGATGCTTAAAAAGACATCTTGTTGATAGGTGCAGCTGTAAGCAGGGATGCTGATGAGAACTTTGAAGCCCATCGTCATTTGAACTTACTTGACTCAATTGATCATTTCAGAGGTGTCCAACTAGGATTTCCATTCCCCTGATTTGTTAAAATTATTGTCCCAGAAAAAAGGTGGGATACAGAAAGGAAGAAGGGGTGGGGTGGGGGAATATAAATTCATCAGGTTTGTCAAACATTATGAGTTGCTACATAGAACAGGTAAAATCAGATGTATTACCAAATGTATTCCATGTTTCAAATATAGACGCAGACAATAAAAACACCAATATTACAGAATTGGGGATAGATTATCTCTTTAAAGAATAAACAAGAACATTCCTAAAGTTAGAGATTACATAAGAAGAAGAAGAAGAAGAAGAAGAAGAAGAAGAAGAAGAAGAAGAAGAAGAAGAA
>NW_015177088.1:116419-119079 GCF_001447785.1 Gekko japonicus | reverse complement strand
GGAGGAGGAGGAGGAGGAGGAGGAGATTGGATTTATACACCACCCTTCACTTGGAGTCTCAGAGCGGCTTACAATCTCCTTTCCCTTCCCCTCCCCACAACAGACACCCTGTGAGGTGGGTGGGGCTGAGAGAACTCTGACACAAACTGCTCTTTTTCAAGGACAGCTGTGCCAGAGCTTGTGACTGACCCAAGGCCACATCAGCAGGAGAAAGTGGAGGAGTGGGGAATCAAACCCGGTTCTCCCAGATTAGAGTCCACGCACTGAACCACTACACCAAACTGGGGCAAACCTGATGGCTGAACTAGCTTTGAACTTGGTGGCAGCCATGAATGAAATAGGGCGGCCAGTTCTGCCTTGGGAAATGCATGGAAATGGGGGGGGGGTGCCTCAGGTGGGCAGGATTTGGAGAGGGACCTCAGCCATAGGTCAGTTGTAATTCCAGAACTCTGGATGCCCGTCTGGAGGCTGGTAACCCTAGACTACACGAAACAAGCCAGAAGATTCAAGCCAGCCAAGCGGTCCTTAAAAATCTCTTTTGAAATAAGCAAACACACTTCAGAGACTGACGGAGGAAAGATTTCAATAGCGTGACCTTACTTCTGTGAAAATGTTCTGAGAGGGGTCATCGGTGAGATGGCTTTCATTTAGTAGGGGCTGCACAACATTCCAAAAACAAACAAGCAAAGGTGGGCAGGGAATACCCCTCTTCTAAATACGCAGGAAAGCTGCTGGAACTCGCAGAAAAACAGATTTCTAAAGAAGCAGGTGGTTTTTGATGTTGAGGGGGTCCAGAAATGGATCGAGTTGAACGGAGAGTTTGCGTACTGAACAAGACAGATCAAAAACATTACAATCAAGATAGATCAAGATGGGTAGCCGTGTTAGTCTGTCTGTAGCAGTAGAAAAGAGCAAGAGTCCAGGAGTATCTTACAGACAGACCAAAATTGTGGTACCATAGGAGCTTTCCTGAGTCACTGCTCACTTCTTCAGATACCTTCACAAGGCTGGTGGATTTCCATTAAAGTAAAGGTAAAGGTTCCCTTGCTCGAAAGCCAGTCGATTCCGATGCTAGGGTTGCGGTGCTCATCTCCGTTTCAAAGCCGAAGAGCCAGCGCTGTCCGAAGACGTTTCCGTGGTCACGTGGCCGGCATGACTAAACACCAAGGCGCACGGAACGCTGTTACCTTCCCACCGAAGCGGTACCTATTTATCTACTAGCAATTTCTTGCTTTCGAACTGCTAGGTTGGCAGGAGCTGGAACTAGAGATGGGAGCTCACTCCATCATGCGGGATTTCCATTATGTACAGCTAAATGCCAGTGTCTTCCATGGAGACAGATCAAGATGGGTAGCCATGTTACCTCCCTTGCCGACCTCCCTCCTCTCACCATACTCTGCCTTCCCCAGGTGCCACCACCAAATCTCCAGGAATTTACCAAACTACAGTTGGCAACTTTAAGTCACCACCGAGTTGAGTTCCCAGTACAGGAAATGGAAGGCTAGAACATCCCCAATAGATGACATGAAGACCTGCAGCAAGGGAGAGCCCCGTCCCACAGGATACCCGGCTCCATTGCTGAACTTCTCTTGCCATCAAGATGGTTCTCCTAGTAATTTAGGCGTCTCGGCCCAGGAGTGGTAAAGAAGAAGTCTTTGCTTTCTTCCATGAGGTAGCCCTTCTAGGGTCACCAGATAGTTTGGGAAATCCCTGTAGCTTTGGAAGCAGTCCCTGGGGAGGCAAGTTTGGAGAGGAGAGCTCAGAATGGATGTGACGTTGGGGGCTGGGACCAGTGTTCCCTCTAAGCTGAGTTAGTGTGAGCTAGCTCACTGTTTTTCAGCCTCCGGCTCACACATTTTTGTCTCTGCTCAGGAAGGGCTGGCTCCAGAGCAAACTGATTTATGCAGTAGCCAAATCACTCACTCACAGCTTTTATGCCAGTAGCTCCCAAAGTAGAATTTTTGCTCACAGGACTCCACAGCTTAGAAGGAACATTGGCTGGGACACGGGGGTATGTAACTTTGACATTGCTGACATCTCTACATCACTTACGGGTACAGCCCAGAAGTGGCAAGGGGTAGCTCTAGGAATTGCCTGAAACTCTATGGTAAAACCAGCAATAGAGTCAATTGACAGAAGGCCTCCTGCCCTAATGGGAGGCCTGGCAAGTGTAGCATACGATGCCTTATAGATCACTCTCTGAAGCGTCTATTTCCTCCAGAGGAACTGAACTCTGTGGTCTGGAATTGAAACTGCCTTGGATTCAGCACACAAAACGGGAGCCGTTTGATGCAAAGTGCACTGCCGCAGACAGGACGGCGAACCTGATCGAGGTGGGCGGAAATAGGACTCGACAGATCGGTATCCTCTGAAGCATATGGAGATTGCAGGCTTAGCCAGGTTCCTTTTCATTTCCATCGCTTCGTGTCAGGCCATTATCTACTAGATTTAAATCAATACAACAGGTAAAACAAATTGCTGTTGCCTCCACTCTAATCCAATATTGTGGCAGAATTAATATCCCTCTCTCAACCCACCGGAGAGTTGGAGCTATTAACTCCTCAATGAGGGGTGGTCTGTTTTGCATGATGCAGCCCAGAGCCCCAGAGCCGGGGGTTCGGTGGCGCTCCTGCACGAGCATCTGCCGCAGGGGGCGGTTC
>NW_015177088.1:111279-116270 GCF_001447785.1 Gekko japonicus | reverse complement strand
GAACGCTGTTCCCTTCCCACTGAAGTGGTACCTATTTATCTACTTGCAATTTCTTGCTTTCGAACTGCTAGGTTGGCAGGAGCTGGAACTAGAGACGGGAGCTCACTCCGTCATGCGGCACTCGGGTCTCGAACTGCTGAACTACCGACTTTCCACTGCCTGCAGTTCAGCGTCTTAACCACTTGAGCCACTGCAGCTCCATTACTTTGTCTTTCATTACTTTGTCTTTCATTACTTCACTGGAAAACTTTGCTTTTTGATCTCTGGTAAGCTTTCCTTCCTAATTTGGAAGGCAAGGATGAAGGGGTGTTGGCAAGACCACGGAGCTAGTACAGATGTAGGGTTGCCAGCTCAGGGTTGGAAAATACCTGGAGATTTTTTGAGGGGTGAGTCAGGCAATGCTCCCTCTAAGCTGTGGAGTCTTGTGAGCAAAAGTTCTACTATGTGAGCTACTGGCATTAAAGATGTGAGCAAGCAATTTGGCTACTGCATAAATTAGTTTGCTCTGGAGCCAGCCCTTCCTGAGCTAAGACAAAAGTTTGTGAGCTGAAGGCTAAAAAACTGTGAGCTAGCTCACACTTACTCAGCTTAGAGGGAACACTGGAGCCAGGGGAGGGAGGGGTTTGAGGAGGGATTCCAGCAGGGTATAATGCTAGGGTTGCCAGGTCCCTACCTTCTGCCCGCAGGGGACTCCTGGCTCCTCTTGGCTCCTCTTCAGGAACTTCTATGGTATCATAGAGGGGTTTTTTGGCCGAGTGCTAGAGTGTCCCCCCCAGCAACGTGCCCGGCGCGATAATGTCACTTCTGGGTGACATCTTCGTGCTGGGCACGTTGGCGCGATCCCGGGACTTTGGGGGCGGGGTTCCCCCCACCGGCCGGATCAAGGCTGGTGGACTGGGGGCCCTAAAAGCGGGCAAACCCCACCCCCCTTGGGGGGAATGGTAAGCCTATATAATACTCTAGCACCAACCCTCCAAAGCAGTCATTTTCTGCAGGGGAACTGATCTTGATGGACCAGCGATCAATTGTAATAGTGGGAGATCACAATACAAGACCTCGTGGGCACTCCATGAATGGCTGAGCAGTCGGGTTAGAACAGATAAACAGAAGTACTTCTTCATGGAATTCACTGCCACAGGAGATGGCGGCGGCTACAAGCATGGACGGCTTCAAGAGGGGATTGGCTAAACAAATGGAACAGAGGTCCATCAGTGGCTGTTAACCACAAGGTATCAATAGGAACGCTCAGTCTGGGGCAAGTGATGCTCTGTATTCTTGGTGCTTGGGGGTGGGGGGGCAACAGTGGGAGGGCTTCTAGTGTCCTGGCCCCACTGCTGGACCTCCTGATGGCACCTGGTATTTTTGGCCACTGTGTGACACAGACTGTCTGACTAGATGGGCCATTGGCCTGATCCGACATGGGCTTCTCTGTCTCCCTTTTTTTAAACGTATATTTTTAATTAGTTTTTTTTTCTTTTTAGACTTTTACAGTGCATGTAATTCAATTTCTTACAATTTCCTCCCCTTCCCCTCCCTCCCTCCTCCCTTCCCTATCTTCTTGTTGTCTTTAGTCTTTTGACCCCAGCCATGGGCACAAAGTCTGAATCTTCCTTCCTTTGATATCCATTCCAAATAGGTCTTCCATCTATTCCGAACTTCTGCAGGTTTTTCTTCCCATGTTGTCTCTTTGCATATAGTTGCCACGGTGTCTGACTGTATAAACTCAAACAAATAGTTGTGCCAGATTTCAACTGTCCATCTACTTTTGTCTTTCCAACATGGGCTTCTCTTACGTTCTTATGTTCTTATGAGATTTCCAAGTTTCCCCTGGAGGCTGGCAACCCTATAAGACAACAACATAGTGTTTTTGCCCAAATACCAGAATGTTGTCCCCAATGTTGTTACTTCCTGGTCATGTGGGTAATGACAATGGATATCTCTCTGTTTCTGGGTGAGTTCACCCTTGCCGGCCATCTGGTCGTGGGGAGGTGGGGCCTGGGAGCAGGGGATCTGGCAACCCTAGTCAGAACTATGTCATCAGCGAGTGAAATTCAGAAGGGATTTAAACTTTAAATGCTTGCTGAGTTCACTTGCTGAGTCATGCCACCGCTACAATGTGACTCGGTGAGTGAACTCAGAAGGCATTTAAAGAGACAGCAGTCTCTTTAAATGCCTTCTAGCTACACCCAAATAAAAGCTGAACAATATCGGCTTTTATTCGGGTGCAGCTATTTTGGTAGCCAAATCAGATTCTCCAATCTGTATTCGGTTGATTAAATATTTGGCTCGGTATATACTCAGCACACACCTTTACTGTTAATGCTTGAAATCTGTATTTCACTTTTTAAAAATTGCCACAGTCTTGTAATTGGAGGCTGGAATGTAAGATCATAAGAACATGATGTCAGGCTCCTTAGTCAGTTCACACCATACAGTTCACACCATACACACCATATCACCATAAGAAGATAAGTGTTTATTGGTAGATCCAGTATTAAAGAACACGTGTACAGCTTGTGTCAGGAATGGCCGTCAGTATAAGGACCTCTGACTTTTAGAGAAATCAAACATTCCCCCTTTAGGCATAAGCCAATAGTTATAGTTCGTGCTTGCACTAAAGCAAGAGGGCAGAGCAGTGAAACCGTTAACTTTCCCAGCCGTGGAAGCGGTAGCTGGAACATCTGCAAGGTCAAGCATAAGATAGCATACAGTAGCTGGGCAGGATAGAGCCGAGAACGAGAAGGAGGATACCCCTCCACATTCCAGATCCATGACACATGAGCACAGTCCTGCTGAATCAGACTCAAAGCCCATTTAGTCCAGCATTCTGTTCACACAGAGGTTGACCAGCTGCCCCTAGGAAGCCCACAAAGAGGAATATTGTAAGAGGATCCTCCCGCCCATGCTTCTCAGCAACTGATACAAAGCAACTGATGCAACTGACAACTGATACTGCCTCTGGTACTGCAGGGAGTAGATGGCCACCATGTTTAGTAGCCACTGATAGCTTCATTCCTCCATGAATGTGTCCACTTCCCTTTCAAAGACTATCAAGCTGGCGGCCCATCTCTGTATGGAGATTTCCTGAAGATCAGGTGCAGGAATGGCCCTTTCTTACAGCTAAGATGCCATTCTGCAAAATGCTGACAACTGCTGAGATGTTCAGATCCCAAAATCCAGATTCCATGGTTGAGATCGCCCCTCTTGACTTCGGAGATCGAATCTGACACAAGAATTCAGCTGTCTTGCTTGGCTGAATGAATGGACAAAGTAAATACAAAAGGTATTGAACACAACTGGAAATCAAATACTGACTGCTACAAGCAACTTGGTCGTCAGACGCTGCCAGGTAGTTCATTGCTGCATGTCGGATCATTTCAAACGTTGATTGGTGCTGTCATGTCAACTGTCAGATGTTGTCAAACGTTGACAGACACTGCAAGATCTTCCAATGTTGAATGATGGAAGTGAAACATACGCTGAATATTTGCACACACAAAATCTACCTGGAGAATATTCGCTCTCAACATCTGTGCTGAAGAACTCTCTTCAGGCAGATTCAGTTCACCTTTCTGTTATCCCGGGCTTCTACCCAGAACTCTGCAAGCCAGTCCTTGCTTGTCCATTTCCCGTGCCACCACTGATTACAAAGGGAAACTGCTGGAAGTTTAAGGCAGGATACTAAAACTACATCTCAGAATCTTCATAGGGGCAGAGCATCACGTGACTGCAGAAAACCAATCCTGCAAAAGCAACGTAGCTCCTAGGAGGTTCTGGGCATCTAACAAAAAATGGAGGAACAGATTAGTACCAAAAGCAACACAAGAAAAAAAACAGGGAAGTAAATATTTGTTTCTTTGTGAAGGCTGTGGTCACAGTGCAACACTCTAGCTGAGAAAGAGTTTCTGTCAATGTTAACTTTCTCCAGGAGTCATTTCGTAGAAAAAGAGGCGCAGGGGCTCATTAGCATAACTCATTAGCACAACTTATTTGCATATGCCAACCCCCCTGACATCACCGGAAGTGTGTCAGAAGGCAACACCCACCACTCAGGCTCCACTGGACTCTTTTGGATTGCTAGCTATTGGGGGGGGGTGAGAACATGCAGATCTGTCCTTGCAGAGGAGGGAGAGCTTGTACCGGAATAAAACTTGGTCTTAAAGGTGCCAGTGGACTGTTTTGGACTGTTTTGGCTCTGCAACTTACCTGGCTGCTTCTTGCTCTGACTGAGGGCCGCTGGGAGCAGGGGGTGGGGCTTGTTGCATGTGCCCGCCCCCTGGGCTCTTTACTGCTGGAGCTCTGCTCCTGTGCACTCCTGCAGGAAATGACCCCTGACTTTGTCTCTTGCTTCTTTGGGAGAGTTGGAGGGGGTCCTAGTCAGGAAACAGGAGTAGGGCCCTTCCTCCATTCTCCTTTTAATCTTGTTCACCGCGGTGTCCTCCAAGCAATTCTGCACTAAACTTGGATTCAACCTTCTTTTTACTCAAGATTTCCCCACCCCCATTCTGTACTAAAATCAACCTTCTTTTTATTTGTCCCCCCCCCCCAATTCTGCATTGCATTACCTCCCTTCAGTGGCCAGCCCGGTTTCAGCCTGCTGTTGCCCTGGGCTATTTGGATGCAATTTTGCCCTGGATTTAAATTGCCTCCACTCGAAAACTGAGAAAATCGGGAGTGGCAGGCAAATGCGGAAGGGTTAAACTCTCAATTTACTCTCCCAATGGTAATGTAGTATGAATGGGAATATAAAGATTTTCATATATAGGTTTTTTCCTTCTTGATTGTTCATATTCATATCTTTCTGGTTTTTATAGTTTTATTCCTTAAGTCATATTTTAATAGGATGTTAGAAAGGCCTGTTATATAGAAGGCTTTCCTCTTGCAGGTCTGCTATTGTTAGCAGGCAACATAATAGGTACAAAGTTCATGATTCTGTAGTTCTTAGGGCAAACCTTTCAATGTCTGGGTCAGATAAGATTTTAGTCTGATAT
>NW_015177088.1:73205-111010 GCF_001447785.1 Gekko japonicus | reverse complement strand
GAAGAAGAAGAAGAAGAAGAAGAAGAAGAAGAAGAAGAAGAAGAAGAAGAAGAAGAAGAAGAAGAAGAAGAAGAAGAAGAAGAAGAAGAAGAAGAAAGTTGTCAATTTTTGGTTAACTATTTGGTCTAATTGTTTTCCTATTAATTGAGGCATTTTTTTCCTGATTATGCTGAGAAGAAAGCAGTCAGTTTTGATGGGTCCTTTGGCCTAACTGTTTTCCGTATTTCGTTACAATAAAATACAAGAACTTCCTCCTCATTTGACTTCATTTCTGACATGGAATCTTATACGTACAACAGTAACAGGTGGCATCAAAACATATTGCTACAAGAACCATTCAGTGCTGCATGTAAGATTCTCAACGCACACTCTGGAATTTTGCATCACTGAGATTCTGCATCCTGGCTGCCCACACTAAGCCTCTGAGCAACCTGGCTTTGCGTCTACTATGTAGAACCCTCCAAGGATGTCCAGAGTTGCTCCTCAGAGGCAGACAATGGCAAACCACCTCGGAACATCTCTTGCTCTGAAAACCCTGTGGAGTTGCTATAAGTTGACTGTGACTTGACCGCATTTCCCACCACTATCACTTGTCAGAGAGGATGTGAAATAATCTGAAGGTTCTGAAATCTGGGTTGTTTTTTGTTTCCAGGAGACACCAGAGCCCGTCATCTCAGATCCTAAACAATTCCTAAAGCGGGGGCATTGAACTCATTTGTTCTGAGGGTTGGATCTGACATAAATGAGACCTTGCTGGGCCGAACCACATGTGTCATAAAATGTAATGCCAGGTAGCAGAGATACAAACTTTATAAAGGACACAAACAGAAAGGTTTTTTTAAAAAAAACTTAAAATAAAATCATGCTTAAAACAGCACTCTTGCAATATTTTGTTTATTTAACAGTGTCTGATATCTGACATCTCTTGCACTGAATTACTGCATCAAAATGTCTGTGCTGTTGCAATTCTGAGTATGTTGCTCAGGTGTGTATCTGTAAGCTGCAAACCTACGGTGATGCAACAGCAGCAGAACTGGAAGAAGAAGCAGAAGACAGCCAGTTCCACTGCAGGCCTCAAAGAAGCCCTCTGGGGGCGTGATCCGGCCCCTGGGCTGCATGTTTGACACCCCTGCGCTAAAACATACATTGAAACGATGCCAACAGGGGGAAGAAAAAAAAAGTCAAACCAGCAATTGACGACTGGCCAGAAAAGGGGGGGAGGAGAGAGAGACGGAATGGGAGAGGGCATATCCTGGCTTAGGAAATGAGTCTCAGCAGGGATCTGAGACATTTAAATCAGCTGCTAGTTGCCCACCCCTTTATTTCCTTTAAATGATGTGTGTTCAGTTACTCCTGCCCCCTCCATCTGCATACCTGATTAGACTGCTTTCTATCTTCATCATTCACTGCCTTCTCTGGAACCGTGCAGCCAAATTTTCACTACAATGCTTTTGTGTGTATCCACCACGAGACACGGCTCTGATCTTTCTGTTTGTTTGCATCAGCTCAACCCAAGGAGCAGCCTTTTTCCATAGGGAAGGAAAGTTACACTAAACCATGGGAGAGGGAAAAAGGGCACCAGGAAAGAAAAAAATCTACAGACCGACCGAAGGAAGCAGGCAGAGAAAACAGACGGTTGAGGAGAGTTGCCAGACTGACCATAGGTAGAGCATCAACAGTGCTCAGAAGGTGCCTTCGGGCCACCACATTTGCAGCACACATCACCAGTCACAGGCAGCCCAACCCACCGTACTTGGCATTTCTGACTGGGGATCTCTTGGAATCACAACTGATCTCTGACCAGTTTCCCTGGAGGAGATGACAGCTTCAGAGTATAGACTATATGGCATTATACTCCACTGAGACCCATCTGCTCCTAGGGTTGTCAGTCTCCAGGTGGTAATACAACAAACAAGCAAACACTGTGATAGGAATGACTAGGACATTTCGTAAGAATCGGTAGCGGCAGGGGTCATTTCCTGCCGGAGCGCACAGGAATGGAGCTCCGGCAGTAAAGAGCCCAAGGGGCAGGCACATGCTACAAGCCCAACCCCCTGCTCCCAGCAGCCCTCAGTCAGAGCAGCCAGGTAAGTTGCAGCGCTCCCCCCAGCCCCCGGTCCAAAACAGTCCAGTGGCACCTTTAAGACCAAGTTTTATTCAGGTACAAGCTCTCCCTAAATCCACCCCTCAAGGAAAGGGAGAGGGGGGCTATCATAACCATAGAGTGCATTCACTCGACCATTGCAGTTTCACCCCCAGTTTGGTTGCCTCCGGACCTTTGCCCTTGGTTTTTAATAAGACTGAGGGGTAAGCTGATCTGCGCAAAATTTGCCAAAAAAATTGGAAAATCCGAGGAAGGATATAGTGAGCCCCTTCCCACCAGCAACAAGGTCTGGGTAACTGCGATTATCTTCTTCAATGGGTTTGATCCCCCACTCCTCCACATGCAGCTGCTGATGTGACCTTGGGTCAATTACAAGTTCTTTCAGAGCTGTTCTCTCAAGGGCAGTTCTTGAGAGAGCTCTCTCAGCCCCACCTACCTCACAGGGTGTCTGTTGGGGGAAGGGAAAGGAAGGGAGATTGTAAGCCGCTCTGAGACTCCTTTGGGTAGTGAAGGGCGGGGTATAAACCCAACCTCCTTCTCCTCCTCATCCTCCATTGAGCTACAGCTAGGGTTGTCAATCTCCAGGTGGGGCCAGGAGATCTCCTGCTTTCACATCTGATTTCCAGACGACAGAGATCAGTTCTCCTGGAGAATATGGATGCTTTGGAGGGCAGACTCTATGGCATAGTACCATGCTGTGGTCTCTCCTCTCCCCAAAGACTGTTCTCTCCAGGCTCCACCCCCCCCCCCAAATCTCCAGTTATTTCTAAATCCAGAGTTGGTAACCAGAGCTACAGCCTCACCTATCCTATGTCTAACAGTAGGCTCTTTATCAGTTTCCAACGCACATGAGCACACGAAGCGTCCATCAACTACTCAGTCTCCAACATCTCCAACACTGTCATCCTGGTATGACAAGATCCGGGATCAGTTCGTGATGAATAAGATCTCTAATATTGTGGACCGAGCACAAAACAGTTCAAGCAAAACATATGATAAATTTGTATGTACCTGGTTCCCTGTACTTGACTTCATGGCTGAAAATAATGTGCTTCCTTCTAGGACGAGTTATCACACATGGCTACACTTTTGAGTTTAACCAGACCTCCACCTTACTGTCGAGACTCCTCTTGTGAATCAGAGTAGCAGACTCCTGAAGATGTTATCTTTTAAACTTGACTCAATTCTACGGGAATCATAGCTCACATAGCATCTATGTATAGGTGATCAGATTTAGTACTAACTTAGTTTGTTATGACTGTTGATGTATGTTGTAAAAATCTGTATTGATGACTAACTTGTTGGTTTGTAATTTTGGATTTTCAGGACAGTTGTATACTATTTTGCAGTTATTATATTTCTTGATATGTTAAAAAAAAAAACAACTACTCAGTCCCCCAACATGTTGGAAAGGTTGTGGTAAACGAGGTACATACTACCATACGTGGTGGAATTGTCCCATCATTTCAAGTTTCTGGGATGTGATTTTAACAGAGATAAAAAATACTAATTACTTGTAAGATTCCAAAAGACTTGTAAGATTCCAAAAGACCCAAAACGTGTATCCAGAAGTCGATAAGAGAACTGATTTCGGTACTTTTAACTGCAGCGAAGTGTATCATTGCAAAGAATTGGAAAACTCAGGCTGACCCCTCTATAGACCATTGGTACACTAAACTATGGGAATACCTGATTGATGACAAAATTGCTGAATGGTCCACCCAGCATAATATAACTCTTCAGCCGTGCAATCAGAGAAATACCAAAAGTGGTTTCAGGCGGTATGGTTTCCTATTATTAGTTATTTAGAAAATAGTGAAACAGTTCCAAAAAACCCGCTATAGAAGAAGCTGTTGTTCTTTTAACTGTTTGGTACTTAGTCTATGGGGAGCTGCGGTGGCTCAAGTGGTTAAGACGCTGAACTGCAGACTGTGGAAGGTCAGTAGTTCAGCAATTCGAGACCCGGGTGCCGCATGACGGAGTGAGCTCCCGTCTCTAGTTCCAGCTCCTGCCAACCTAGCCATTCGAAAGCAAGAATTCCGTGCGCCTTGGTGTTTAGTAATGCTGGCCACATGACCACGGAAACGTCTTCGGACAGCGCTGGCTCTTCGGCTTTGAATTGGAGATGAGCACCGCAACCCTAGAGTCGGACTTGACTGGCTTTCGAGAAAGGGAACCTTTACCTTTACCTTTACCTTTTACTTAGTCTATACAAATGTTTGACTTCACTGTGATACTGTGGGAGTTATGTAAGAAAAGCGGTTTAATTGAGCCGGTAATTGCTCTTTGTGTCTGCTTCTGTTGTGTTTACGCTGTTAAAAATGAATAAAAACAAATAATAATGATAAAAAACTACTCAGTCCACTCAGGCTGGGATTGGGTCTCCAGCGTCTCACACTGAGGTCTTTTGCACCACCAGCTCCCTCATCCTTTTACCTGGAGAGGCCAGGGACTGAACTTGGTCGGGACCTTCTGCACGCCGAGCAGAGACTCTGCGACTGAGCCACCACAGCCCCGCCCATGTTGTGTGTTTATGCCTCTATGGACATTTTAAACAGCTGGAACTGGTTAGATCCAGCAAAGCTTCTCTTCCCAACCTGTGAATATTATATTATTGTACGCTCAGCCGGCACCCCCTTTAATCAATTTAACATAATGTGACCTACAAGTTAATCTTCCCTAATGAGCAGGACACCTTCTCTCCATTAAGAGACAGATATATCATCAACCACATCTTGCCGATGAAGAAGGCAATTATGCAGCCCGCCTGGAGGCCGGAGATACTAAGGGAAGGGGAAAGATGCTAATGGCAGGGCATGTCTGAAAAGAGAACATAAGAACATAAGAGATGCCAATGTTGGATCAGTCCAAAGGCCCATCCAGTCCAACACTCTGTGTCACACAGTTGCCAGAAATACCAGTGCCATCAGGAGGTCTACCAGTGGGGCCAGGACACTAGAAGCCCTGACCCCCCCCCCCCAAGCACCAAGATGACAGAGCATCACTTGCCCCAGAGTCCCTATCTATACCTTGTGGCTAATAGCCACTGATGGACCTCTGCTCCATATGCTTATCTAATTCCCTTTTGAAGCCGTCCATGCTTGTAGCTGCCACTATTTCCTGTGGCAGTGAATTCCAAGTGTTAATCCCTCTTTGGGTGAAGAAGTACTTCCTTTTATCTGTTCTAACCCGACCGCTCAGCAATTTCATGGAGTGCCCACGGGTTCTTGTATTGTGAGAAAGGGAGAAAAGTACCTCTTTCTCTACCTGCTCTTTCCCATGCATAATCTTATAAACCTCAATCATGTCACCCCTCAGTCGTCGTTTCTCCAAGCTAAAGAGCCCTAAGCGCCTTAACCTTTCCTCATAGGGAAAGTGTTCCAACCCTTTTATCAAGAGGGGAAACAGTGTTTCCGGGAATGACCCTATCACTGGCCTGACCATAGGGCAACACTTCCGATGATCTCAGCAGTGATAGGCTTCCTCTGAGTTAATCGGGCAAATCTCTTGGATTTAGGATTGCCGGCTCCAGACTGTGAAATTCCTGGTGATTTGGGAGTGGAGTCTGGGGAGGACCGGGACCTCAGTGGGCCCTCCAAACCATTCATTTTCTGCAGAGGAACTGAATGCTGTAGTCTGGAGTTCAGACGTAATTCTGGGGGATCCCCAGGTCCCACCTGGAGGATGGCAGCATTTCTTGGATTGTCTTTGGAAGACAGCAGGCACTGAACTCACCAGCAGACTCACGACTGGAATGAGTGAGGATTGTTTTAAAAAATCTCACCATGAACAGTGAATTTATTTATTTTAATTCTATGCTTATGCTTGCATCGTATGTTTCTGTTTTATAGATCTGGGAGTTAGTTTGGTGTAGTGGTTAAGTGCGCGGACTCTGATCTGGGAGAACCGGTGTAACAGGCCGGATTAGCCCCCCGGCCAGAGTAACCCCGGGGTTACTCTGGCCTAGCCTAGAATAACCCCGGAGGGGTTATTGAGGGGTTATTCTGGCCTAGCCTAGAGTAACCCCGGGTTAATCTGGCCGGCTGTAACAGGCCAGATTCACCTCCCCCCGGCCAGAGTAACCCCGGGGTTACTTTGGCCTAGCCCAGAGTAACCCCTGCCGGGCCGGGCCAGAGTAACCCCGGGGGTTAGTCCAGACGGGGGGTTACTCTGGGCTAGCCCATACTAACCCCCGCCTGGCCAGAGTGGTAAGTTAAATGTCAGCTGAATCCAATCTCTTCTTCTTTTTAAGTTCTTTTTTTAAGTTCTTCTTTTTAACTGCACAACACAACAACCTGTAACCCCGGGCTTAGTTGAGTGGTAACTTAGATGTCAGTGTAACCAGCACAGTGTCAGCTTCTGAGGGTTTCAGGTCCATGAGAAACTTGTCAGGCAATCTGAGATTCCTCTTGGTAGTGAAGAACAGGGTATGAATCCAATCTCATTAGTCAACAGACCCAAATATCAACAGTACTACGACTGACATTTCTTTGGAGAGCCAAATTTTTTAAACTTAAACTATATAGGTAGGTACTTTGTTATTAACTTAATTATGGTACTCCTAAGGCGGCCTTTGCTGAAAACGTCCTCGATCTGATTGAGGTACGTTCACTGAAGTCGACCCCTTCTAACTCTCCCTTCCCCCCCCTTTTTAAAAAAGGTTGCCCACAACTTTAGATTAGAAAGAAAGAAAGAAAGAAAGAAAGAAAGAAAGAAAGAAAGAAAGAAAGAAAGAAAGAAAGAAAGAAAGAAAGAAAGAAAGAAAGAAAGAAAGAAAGAAATGGTAGAGCAGAGACAGACAGGTAAGTCACATGAAAAAGCTGATTGACTTTAGTCTTAGAACTCTGCATACATAGAATTTTATTACTTCAACCAGGAAAAAAACCAACAGTAAAAACATTAGACTTGATGTTCACTTAACTTAGCTGTCCATAATGTAATATAAGTCATAACATCCTGAAACTTCTACTTTGATGGCTACCAAGTACCCACAGAGATATAATTATTCAAAGCTAAACACTAATGACAACATCAGAATGATCATGCTTGTTTCCAAGATAAAGTGCATGCTCTGTTGTTGACTGCAGATTGAAGCCTGTGGATAGGTCAACCATTCCATGGAGTGACCAGCTTTTGTGTGGATGAGGATGTCGCAACTCAGCAGATTCGCTGTGGCCATGATCTCTGCATCAGTTGCCCAGACTCCATCATGAGAGATGCCAGAAGTGCTCACATATTCACTCACATTCCGGTTCAAGTAGTCCTGTAGTTTCTCTGTCAAGTCAGTGTTCATGTGGTGGATGACTTTATTTCTATGAAGGGAGTGGTTGTCCTTTGATCCTGTCAGGATGTAGCTGATGGCCCGAAAGTAGCAGTTCCCATCACCTTTGGTTTTATACATACGCCGTGGATGCCCAAGCTCCCTTGTGCGTCCACAGTACACAACCTTTACAAATGAAAGTCCAAGAGTGGTGCTAAAATACTTTCTTACAGAACTTTTTTTTTTTGTTTATTTATAAAATTTTAAAAAATACTTTCTTACAGAACTTGGCAGTGGGTTGAAAGTCTTCATCTGCTGGCATCTCTGTGAGATGTTGATGTCACCATTGTCTGGTCCCTCACGTTGTCTTTTGAGTGTCTTCTGCTTCAGGCTGTCATTTGCAGAGTCACTAGGATAATCATCATGGGACTTGGGTGCCTTCCTTGGCCTGAGTCCTGTGGGTCTCTGGGTCAGGTTATAAGTGGGGTGCCCTCGGTATTGGCGCTTCCCAAGAGTAAAAGGCAGCGCCTCTGGCAACAGAAGGTGGTTCTCTCTGGTTATTGGGGAAGTATCTCTCTTAGTAGGAAAAGACAGCAGCCCCAGAAAGCAGGCCTGGGGGGTTAATCTGGCCTGGGGGCGTTATTGTAGCCTAGGCCTTCAATACCTTCAAATCCAGCACCTCCTAGATAATCCAGCAATAAAACTTAACCTCAAAAAGAAACTCACCAGCTTTGAGCAACTCCTTCATGAAAATAATTATAAAAAAGGACTGATATCAAAAATCTTATACTGCTAAGCAGGGGTCATTTCCTGCAGGAGCACACGCCAGAGTAACCCCGGGGTTACTCTGGCCTAGCCTAGAATAACCCCAGAGGGGTTATTCTGGCCTAGGCTAGAGTAACCCCGGGTTAATCTGGCCGGCTGTAACAGGCCAGATTCACCCCTAGGCCAGAGTAACCCCGGGGTTACTCTGGCTGGGGGGTTAATCTGGCCTGTTACACTGGGTTTGATTCCCCACTCCTCCACTTGCACCTGCTGGATGACCTTGGGCAAGCCGTAGTTCTCATAAGAGCTGTCCTTGAAAAAAGAGCAGTTTCTGTCAAGAGCTCTCTCAGCCCCACCTACCTCACAGGATCTCTGTTGTGGGGAGGGGAAGGGAAAGGCGTTTGTAAGCCACTCTGAGACTCCTTTGGGTAGTGAAGGGCGGGGTATAAATCCAATATCTTCTTTTACCTCACAGGGTGTCTGTCGTGGGGAGGGGAGGGGAAAGGAGTTTGTAAGCTGCTCTGAGACTCCTTTGGGTAGTGAAGGGCGGGTATAAATCCCATCTCTTCTTCTTCTTTTACCTCACAGGGTGTCTGTTGTGGGGAGGGGAAGGGAAAGGAGTTTGTAAACCGCTCTGAGACTCCTTTGGGTAGTGAAGGGCGGGGTATAAATCCCATCTCTTCTTCTTCTTTTACCTCACAGGGTCTCTGTTGTGGGGAGGGGAGGGGAAAGGAGTTTGTAAGCCGCTCTGAGACTCCTTTGGGTAGTGAAGGGCGGGGTATAAATCCAATCTCTTCTTCTTCTTTTACCTCACAGGGTGTCTGTCGTGGGGAGGGGAGGGGAAAGGAGTTTGTAAGCTGCTCTGAGACTCCTTTGGGTAGTGAAGGGTGGGGTATAAATCCAGTCTCCTCCTCCTTCTAGCTGCCGAGGACATTTCCAATGAAAATATGAGGCAAATGTAATATTAAAAACAAATAAAGAGAACTGATTTGCAGGCATAGATGAAGGTAGAGTTTGCATCTTCCTGTGGTTATTGTTGTTGTTGTTCATAACCACACTGTAGTACAGGAATCCTCAACACGGCGCCCGTGAGTGCACAACATCAGTGGAAACCTTTCCAAGCTTCTGATTGGCCATTAGAGATTTGATTGGCTAGGAAAATCTTCAGAAACATTAATTTGGCTACCGCTGCTACCACAGCACGTGGATCTTCAATGGTGTGACTGAAGGCAAGCTTTGGTAGCTATTTTGTGGCTCTCCCCGCCTTCTGCGGCAGCCATTTTGTGGCAGCCACTTTGGTGCTGGCTGCGCCCACCAGGTTGGGTTGGAATTCCGAATGTGCCCACATGTTCAAAAAGGTTGGGGGGCCCTGGGCTAGAATCTTAATCCACTCATAGTTTCTACGTTAAATCACAGCTTCGTCTGGCTGTGTGCCTCTGCTTTCCTACATCTGGCTTTGTTTAACGTCAGTGCATTCAGGGAACGGCATTTTGTAACAATTAATGGTACTCCGGTGAACACCGTTGAGGCTTTTTAAAATTTATGACAGATCCATATTGGAATCATATGAACAATAAGTAATGTCATTTATACAGGATCTGGGTGTGTTGTGTGCATGGGAAGGGGGAAACGGAACTGTGGAGCCGCTAATGCTTGATATTGAAATAAAAACCATATTGGTGAGAGCATTACACCTAAAGCTGTTGAGTGAGAGAAAATATATACAGAGAATCATATTTTATATATATGAGGAGGGAGGGAGAACGAACGTGAAGGTGTTTCACCCTCCCTCATGTATTCTCTATTGAATGATTCCTCTCACCATTATGCATATCCTCTGCTGGAAAGCTGCCAACAAAATATTGTTCTTAAATCCCTTTCCCGGTCCCCGGGCAGATTCACAGTTTCAAATCTTAGAGACGCTTAATCCTCCGTCCATTGTGAGGTAAACACCAGGGAAGCATCTGAAAACACATCACGGCACCTTGCTTCCCGGAGAGCACATCCCGAGCCATTCTTGGGGGTGTTCCTATCACCTGCGCCAAGGAAGTATACATAATGCAAAACCTCTTCTTTGCTGGCGCCTGTCATCTCACCTGAGATGTTTACTTCTCAGGAACTGCAATCCAGAAGTTGGAATGAGGTTGTTGTTGTTGTTCAGTCGCACAGTTGAGTCCGACTCTTCACGACCCCATGGACCAGATCACGCCAGGCCCTCCTGTCTTCCACCGTCCTCTGAAGTTTGCTCAATTTCATGTTCGTTGCATCTATGACACTGTCTCACTATCTCATCCTTTCCCATCCCTGTCTTCTTTGACCTTCAATCTTTCCCAGCATCAGGGTCTTCTCCAGTGAGTGAATTCTCCATGAGGAGAATTCCATGAGGAGAATTCACCCAAAAGGTACAGTTTAGGGGTTTTTTTTTAAAAAAAGGATTTAATTTATTCATTTATACCCTGCCTTTCCCCCCAGTGGGGACCCAAAGGGGATTACATCATTCTCATCTACCTCCATTTTATCCTCACCACAACCCTGTGAGGTAGGTTATGCTGAGACCGCGTGACTGGTCACCAATGCTCCCTCTAAGCTGTGGGGTCTTGGGAGCAAAAAATCTACTTTGTGAGCTACTGGCATTAAAGTTGTGAGCTAACTATTTGGCTGCTGCAAAATTAGTTTGCTCCGGAGCCATCCTTCCTGAGCTAAGACAAAAAATGTGTGAGCCAGAGGCTAAAAAACTGTGAGCTAGCTCACACTAACTCACCTTAGAGGGAGCACTGCCGGTCACCCAGTGAGCATCCATGGCACAATTTGGGACTCAATCCTGTGGACTTCCAGACAATACCCTGACACTCTTAACCACTACACCACAGCAGCTCCTCTGCACCCGCCATCATTTTGCATACTGGAAAGGGTTAAATGGAACACAAATGGCCCAGAACTGGATTTAAATGGCGGATAACCCCCTTCATATCTTCTGAATGGCACACTCTAAGGCACAGATCTCCTACCTTTCTGAAGCTGCAGGCAGTTTGGGACTTCTGTGGACACGTAGTGGACACCACCACAAAATGGCTGCTATGAAGGGAAGGGCCAATTACAGAATCCTGACACCCAGTGAAGTTGGGTGCCATGGTAAGGAACTAAGGACCACTGTTTTAATCATAGGCATAGAGTATGGGGGGGCTTGGGGGCTCAGGCCATCCCCAACATTTTCCAGGGGGACTGATCCTCCCCCCGGGGCAACCGGTGCCAGCCAAAACTTTCCTGCAATCCTACAGGAGTTTGCTCTGTGTTCTTCCTCCTTGCCTGTCATTGCAACTTCTCCAGTGGGGCTCCTGCTGCTGTGTGCCGAGAGGGGTCGTTCCTCCAGATCCTTTTGCAGGGGAGGCTGTGCCTGGGAGGGGAGGCTCTGCTCTTGCCCGCCAGGCTGATGCGCAAATACGTTTTGCTGGGGGGCGTGGAAGTCGGGGTTTCCTCCAAGAATGTTTGATCCTTTTCTTCTCATCAGTTGCTGCTCTTTATGGGCTTCCAAGAATACCGCTTTTCCTCCCCCCCCCCCCATACACACAACTCTGCCTTTTTTTCTTCAGGCCTTCAAACTGGCTGATTTTTTTTTATTGTCTGTTAAATAGATTTCCCCCCCACAGAGTTTTGGTACTTTCTGCCCAGTGTCCATTGATATGCATATTACCTCAGTGCAGAATTGCTGTTTGCTTCCAGCCAGGCAGAAATATACTTCTTCTCCCTCCCCCCCTCTTAAATTTCAAACTGCGGCCCAATTTTGGATGAAGCAGTCCTTGCAGATTGATTTCAGAGCCATTAAAAAAGCACAAAATGCCCATTTCCCCCTCCGTCTAACTGCACCGAGGCGTCCATTTGCGAGCGGGTTTTAGGATATTGTGCGTCAAAAGACAATGCTGGTATTCTCTCCAACACCAGCAAATCTGGATTCCCAAAATGACCTGGATTGTACTCGTTCAGCGTGTTTGTACAATGATACTGTATTCACCTACATGCCTATCTCTAAGATGTGAGGGTAAGTTATATTAAACGTTATGGGAATTTTGATTCGGAGATTTTTTTTATTGGGGGTGTGTGTAGAACTGGGGATGTTGTTTCCAGTTAGTTTTTTTTCTTTCAAATATTGGGAAAGGATTTGGGGACAGGAGGTTAATAAATGTGAGAGACAGAAGCTAGAATAGTGTATTGCCAGGGACGTACAGCTGCCTCCCCAAAATGGCCACTTGTCTACAAGTGGGCCTGTGAAATTCTCCTCCTCTTCTTTGAAATATTAGTAACTATTTCATTGATTTATGTGTGACAGAGTGTTGGGGCCAGGACACTAGGAGCCTTTCCACTGTTGCCCCCCCCAAGCACCAAGAATACAGAGCATCACTTGTCCCAGACCGAGAGTTCCTATCAATACCTTGTGGCTAATAGCCACTGATGGACCTCTGCTCCAGATGTTTATCTGATTCCCTCTTGAAGCTGTCCATGCTTGTAGCTGCCACCACCTCCTGTGGCAGTGAATTCTATGTGTTAATCACTCTTTGGGTGAAGAAGTGCTTCCTTTTATCCATTCTATCCCGACTGCTCAGCATTTTCACGGAGTGCCCATGAGTTCTTGAGAAAGGGAGAAAAGTACTTCTTTCTCTACCAGCTCTATCCCATGCATAATCCTGTAAACCTCGATCATGTTACCCCTTAGCCGTCGTTTCTCCAAGCTAAAGAGCTCCAAGGGCTTTAACCTTTCTTCATAGGGAAAGTGTTTCAACCCTTTTATCATTCTAGTTGCCCTTTTCTGCGCTTATTTCTCATTCTGTTCCTCATTCTTCATTCTATGGAGCAGCAGGAGGGAAAAATAAGGGGAAGTGTCAGTATGAATGCTGTGACATCACTTCAGGTAGAGTGGCCAGAAGCGGCATCACTGTATCCACAATGCTCTAGGAATTTTCCAAAACTCTATGATATTTACCACAGAGATTAGGCGAATTCCTAGCTCATCACAGGTATGGCATCACGTCCGGCTGCTCACTGGCTAGTGCCCTGCCGTTGCTTCATCTCAGCTTGGGAAGGCTTGAACCGTTTTCTTTCTTGGCCCACGGAAGTACTTTATAAAGCCCCAAACTCCTTGCCTATAACAAGAAAGATGTGGCTGTCAAGAAACCTTGAAGCCAGGAGGTGAAAATTTAACGGCGCCTACAAACTGTGGATGTTGGCCATTTAGAAACCAATCAAAAGAGATGGATGACAGACAGATGATTTAACTACTCCATCTACTGGCAAATGGCTTAACGGAGCCTGCACAGATACAGTGGCGCAGCTGGCAGACTTCATTTCCTGATGGCGCTCTCCAAATGCAGCGGTTTCCTCACGGTGCCCCCTCCCTTCTCTACCCCCTCCCTGCAATGCAGTGATGGCTCACGTGTTGACGTGTTCCATTTAAGTTGCACCAGTGAAAGCTGGGTGATGAATAATGGATGGGTCCAAGTCACCCAAGGGAACGGCGTACTGTTCTTTGCTACAAATCTGAACCCTGTTTGACTCTGCCCACCTGCCACGTTGCTACTTCAAGCTTCCATTTCCTCTCTTGATTTTGCTTTGCTGGAGTCAAAAGCCTAATAACACCCCCCCCAAATGCAAAAACAGAGCGCTGTTATGCATTTTTTAAGTTCACCCCTCTTCTAAGGCCAAAGAACACTGCTCTAGACCGGTACCATTACTTCCTATTCTTAAAAACTCTCTTCTGCCAGAGGCTCGCAGAGTTTCTGCACTTAACAATAACTTTTGTGCCTTGGCTTCTGAATCATTAGGAAGTGGACAGTGACTCAGGTAGCCAGCCTTCAGGTAGGGCCTGGAGATCTCCCGGAATCACAACTGATTTCCAGATCACATAGATCAGCTCCCCTGGAGAATACGGCTGCTTTGGGAGGTAGACTCTATGGCAGTGGTGTCAAACATGCGGCCCAGGTGCCGGATCAGGCCCCCAGAGGGCTTTTCTCAGGCCCAGAGTGGAACTGGCTGTTTTCTGCTTCTTCTTCCAGTTCTGCTGCTGCTGCGTCATCGTAGGTTTGCAGCTTACAGATACACACCTGAACAGCATACTCAAGACTGCAACAGCACAGACATTTTGACATAATAATTCAGAGCAACAGGTGTCAGTTATCAGACACTGTTAAACAAAATATATCAAGAGTGCTAATGTTTTAAGTTTGGTTTTATTTTAAGTTAAAAAAACCCCACCTTTGTGTCCTTTATAAAGTTTATATCTCTGCTGCCTGGCGTTACCTTTTATGACACACGTGGCCTGGCCCGACAAGGTCTCATTGATGTCCGATCCAGCCCTCAGAACAAATGTGTTTGGCACCCCTGCTCTCTGGTATAATGCCCCACTGAGAAGAAGAAGAAGAAGAAGAAGAAGAAGAAGAAGAAGAAGAAGAAGAAGAGGAAGAGGAAGAGGAAGAGGAAGAAGAAGAAGAAGAAGAAGAAGAAGAGGAAGAGGAAGAAGAAGAAGAGGAAGAAGAGGAGAAGAAGAAGAAGAAGAAGAAGAAGAAGAAGAAGAAGAAGAAGAAGAAGAAGAAGAAGAAGAAGAAGAAGAAGAAGAAGAAGAAGAAGAAGAGGAGGAAGAAGAAGAGGAAGAGGAAGAAGAAGAAGAAGAAGAAGAAGAAGAAGAAGAAGAAGAAGAAGAAGAAGAAGAAGAAGAAGAAGAAGAAGAAGAAGAGATTGGATTCATACCCCGCCCTTCACTTGGAGTCTCAGAACAGCTTACAAACTCCTTTCCCTTCCCCTCCCCACAACAGACACCCTGTGAGGTGGGTGGGGCTGAGAGAGCTCTGACAGAAACTGCTCTTTTTCAAGGACAGCTGTGCCAGAGCTTGTGACTGACCCAAGGTCACATCAGCAGGTGCAAGTGGAGGAGTCGGGAATCAAACCCGGTTCTCCCCAATTCGAGTCCACACACTTAACCACTACACCAAACTGGTTTGTGGAGCCTCACTTCCACAAACCCCGTCCTCCTCAGGCCCCACCTGCCCCGATCTCCAGGGATTTCCCACCCTGGATTTGGGAACCCTAACTGTGACAGTTTCCTTTACAATAACAATGCCTGGAGACCCCCAGGAGTTTCCAGGGACCGGTCAACATGCTGTGCAGGGGTGTCCGACACAGTGACATAACTTCTGGTGGAGTAACTGGAAGGGACATCCCATGCTACCGCAACAGCCCAGCAAATCCCCCCCCCCAAAACTCAGTGTTGTGTCTCACTGTGACATAAGCTTTAACCCCACAATTACTCCTTCTGGTGCAGGAGACAGCAGAGGACAGCGGGGGCAAGGGACAGGAGTGCGAGACCTGATTCCCCCGAATGTAATGTAATCCTTTTTAAAAAGCCCTTTACTCACCCCAGGAGCTGTGGTGGCTCAAGTGGTTAAGACGCTGAACTGCAGGCTGTGGACGGTCAGTAGTTCAGCAGTTTGAGACCCGAGTGCGCCGCATGACGGAGAGAGCTCCCGTCTCTGGTTCCAGCTCCTGCCAACCTAGCCGTTCGAAAGCAAGAAATTGCAGGTAGATAAATAGGTACCACTTCGGTGGGAAAGTAACAGCGTTCCGTGCACCTTGGTGTTTTGTCATGCCGGCCACATGACCACAGAAACGTCTTCGGACAGCGCCGGCTGTTCGGCTTGGAAACGGAGATGAGCACCGCAACCCTAGAGTTGGACTCGACTGGCTTTCGAGCAAGGGAACCTTTACCTTTACTTTTTTACTCACCGCATGTGTGACAATGACTCTGATGTAATGCCCCCCCTCCTAGGAAACAGACAGACGGTTTTAAAAACTATAATAAACTCAATTCCTGCTCTCCCATGGGATATGGACAGTTTGGGTCACACACACAGACACACACATACACCCATGCTTCCTCTAAGCTGTGGAGTCTTGTGAGCAAAAAATTCTACATTGTGAGCTCCTGGCATTAAAGTTGTGAGGGAGCGATTGGGCTGCTGCATACATTAGTTTGCTCTGGAGCCACCCTTTCTGAGCTGAGACAGAAATGTGTGAGCCGGAGGCTAAAAAACTATGAACTAGCTCACACTAACTCAGCTAAGAGGTAACACTGCCTCCCACCTAGGGGTCATTTCCCACAGGAGCGCACAGGAGCGGAACCCAGGGGGCGGGCACATGCAACAAGCCCCACCCCCTGCTCCCAGCGGCCCTCAGTCAGAGCAAGAAGCAGCCAGGTAAGTTGCAGAGCCTCCCCCCGGCCCCCCAGCCCAAAACAGTCCAGTGGCACTTTTAAGACCAAGTTTTATTCAGGTACAAGCTCTCCCTCCTCTGCAAGGAAAGATCTGCACCCCCCCCCCAATAGCTAGCAATCCCAAACTGTCCAGTGGAGCCTGAGCGGTGGGTGTTTCCTTCTGACACACTTCCAGTGATTTCAGGGGGTGTGGGATATGCAAATAAGTTCTGCTAATTAGCTATGCTAATGAGCTCCTGCACCTCTTTTTCTACGAAATGACCGCTGCTCCCACCTAAAAAAGGAACACACTAATTGTGAAGCTTGTTGTTCAGTCGCACAGTCAAGTCCAACCCTTCGCGACCCCATAGACCACATCACGCCAAAGCCTCCTTGTCTTCCGTTGTGCTCCGGGGTTTGCTGAAGGGCCTTACCTAAATGGCCCAGGCCAGCCTGATCTCGTCAGATCCTAGAAGCGAGGGAGGGTCTGCCTTGGATAGTAGTTGGAGGGGAGACCCTCCACTGAAGTCCAAGTGGGCAATGGCAAACCACCTCTGCTCGTCTCTTGCCTTGAAAACCCTACAATGGATTTCTGTGGACCAGCTGGCTGGTGGGGGAAACCCCGCCTCTAAACAGGGATGTCATGCAGGGACACTCTGGTATTGGGGCAAACTCTATGGTTTGAGGGCGGAAAAAACCATAGAGTTTTGCCCACATACCAGAGCATCCCTGTACGATGTCACCGAGGCAATAATGTCATTTCCGGGTGACATCGTGTCGGGTATGTCACACAACATCCCCGCCCACCCCCAGAATGCCACCCCCAAATCCCCCTGCTGGAGTGACACACAAACCTGGCAACCCTGGAATTACAGCTCATCTACAGATTACAGAGATCAGTTATCCTGGAGGAAATGGGTGATTTGGAGGGTGGAGGCTATGGCATTGTACCCAGTGAAGTTCCTCTCCTCCCTGGGCTCCACCCCCAAATCTCCAGGAGCTCTCCAGCCTGGATCTGGCAACCCCAAAACACCAGTGGCCAGGAGCAACACCTGGCAACTCTTGCCACCTGATGGGTAGCAAACCTACCCAAGGGACATAGAATCCAGTTGCACTTCCCTGGTTGCTGTCTTGATAAAAGTTCAGATTTCCCACCTCTTTCCTTTTTTTTTCCCTTGCTGCTAACCACATTAATTAAGCAACGGATGCAAATGCTTCTCATGCTCATTTCGGAGGACTGGTGCAACAGGGTTACCAACAACCAGGTGAGGACTGGAGTTCTCCCAGAATGTCAACTGAACTCTGGACTACAGAAATGAATCCCCCCCCCCGGAAGACATGGCAACTTCCCCTCCCCAAACTCCGCCCTCCCCAGTCTCCTCTCCCCAAATGTCCAGATTTTCACCAAGCGGTAAGCAACTCTAAATGGGCAACCATATATGACTAGTTCTACTCAGGGCCTCATGGTTGACTCCAGTAGAGTCTTGGGCACCCTGATACCTTACCCCCACCCCACCCCGCTTTGGATGCATTATTATTGTTTTCATACTGAATGGTGGACACCTCCTTATCTCAGCTACAGAATCCACATTAAGCTGTAGTGATTGCTCCATGAAATGTGCCTGAGCTGAGAAGGCCATTAGCTTCGACCCTCGAAGTTTGCCACGAAGGGCTTTTGTGCCTTTGGGAAAGGAAGGAAGACTCTCAAGTGAAACCTCCATGGAGGGATTTTCAGAGACGTCCCGCAGATAACGAAGATCACAGCTCAGGGTTCATGAAGCCCACTGGAAATTGCTCATCGTGTTGGTGTTTCTCAGGAAGGAGGGCTCCAGAACAAACTAATTAATGCAGCAGCCAAATCGCTCGCTCACAACTTTCATGCCGGTAGCTCACAAAGTAGAATTTTTGCTCACAGGACTCCACAGCTTAGAGGGAACATTGGTCCTGGCCCCTCCCCCAGTGTGCCCGGTGTACCCGCGTCACTTCCAGGTTACATGCACGTGGGGGTGGAGTTCCCCCCGGGGCCCGATCTGCCGGCAGCGGGGAACGGGCCTCTGGGGTGGGGGTTTCCCCGCCCCCTGGGGGGACTTGGCAAGCCTACCCAACTCCCTGTCAGAATTCCAAATGTGCCCAAAGGCTCAGAATGGTTGGAGACCCCCCCCCAGCCTGTGGAAGCCCTTTGTCCGTCTTCAGGTCCATTGTTGGACCACTTCAGCTGTGTTGTGGGCTGGTCTGCTTGAACTGAGGAGTGCTTGGCCGATGCTGATAACAGCCCCCTCAGCACCTCTGAGACTCAGCCGGCTGATGTGCCTAACGGCCCTGAGACAGCAGAGGCAGGTCCTCGTGCCCCCGGCTGATGAGGACAGCAGGCACTCCAGCCCCATGAGCACTTGGGAACACGGAAGAGACAACCCAGAGAGGGGGCGCCTCAGCAACTCAAGATCGTGGGGAAACGTCACAGGCTGCCCCAGAGCCAGGGGAACGCGGGAGGAGGCAGGCATGCTTGGAGCTCCTCGAGAGGAGGTGGAGCGCATGCCTTGTGCTGCCCGGCGACTGCCAGATCGGGAGGAACACCTGGAGTTAATGGACAGTGCCAGGGCTCTTTTTGTAGCAGGAGCTCCTTTGCATATTAGGCGACACACCCCTAATGTAGCCAATCCTCCAAGAGCTTACAGTAGTCCCTGTAAGAGGAGCTCTGTAAGCTCTTGGAGGATTGGCTACATTAGGGGTGTGTCGCCTAATATGCAAAGGAGCTCCTGCTAAAAAAAAGAGCCCTGGAGTGCTCTCACAAGCAATGAGACCCAGCTGTGAGCTGCTGATAAAGGATGGGGTTTCAGAGGGGGAAGGTGTGGGAGCAACTCGTCACCTTCCTGGAGACGTGCGACCACGCCACCCGGACCTGTTTCTGACTGCTACTCCTGAACCTTTGGCTTTGACCCCGGATCTGTTTGAGAACACCTCTCGGACCTGCTTGAACTCTGTTTCTTGGACCCTCAGCTGTTTTCCCTTGTGTGTGACTCTTGGACTGAACTCTTGACTCACACTTCTGGTTAGTGCATCTGTCTCATCCCCTTGGTCTTGGCTGCGTCTGCTGTGACCCAGGACAAGCTGACTCGCTCAGGAGGAGGTTGACAAGATCCTAGCAGCTGTGAAGCCGATCCACCTGCCTCCTTGACCCGTGCCCATCCTGGCTGCTTAAAGCCTGCAAGGATGGTATTCGGGTCCCCCTTGGGAGAAATCATCAACTTGTTGTTTTGTTCTGAGACATTCCCAGTGGGACTGAAGGAGGTAGTGGTAGATCCGCTCTGGTAGAGCCAGTTTGGTGTGGTGGTTAAGTGTGCGGACTCTAATCTGGGAGAACCGGGTTTGATTCCCCACTCCTCCACTTGCACCTGCTGATGTGACCTTGGGTCAGTCACAAGCTCTGGCACAGCTGTCCTTGAAAAAGATCAGTTTGTGTCAGAGTTCTCTCAGCCCCACCCACCTCACAGGGTGTCTGTTGTGGGGAGGGGAAGGGAAAGGAGTTTGTAAGCTGCTCTGAGACTTCAGGTGAAGTTGTTGTTGTTCAGTCGCACAGTCGAGTCCGACTCTTCGCGACCCCATGGACGAGCTCTCTCCAGGCCTTCCGGTCTTCTGCCGTCCTCTGAAGTTGGCTCAACTTCATGTTCGTTGCATCGATGACACTGTCTAACCATCTCATCCTTTGCCGTCCCCGTCTTCTTTGACCTTCAATCTTTCCAAGCATCAGGGTCTTCCATCAGGTGAAGGGCGGGGTATAAATCCAATTTCTTCTTCTTCTTCTTCTTCTTCTTCTTCTTCTTCTTCTTCTTCTTCTTCTTCTTCTTCTTCTTCTTCTTCTTCTTCTTCTTCTTCTTCTTCTTCTTCTTCTTCTTCTTCCCATCATTGGACCCCCGTGGTCCCAGCCAATTATCACCCAGTTCCAAATTTACCATTTCTGGGTAAGGTAGTTGAGAGGGTGGTGGCTGAACAGTTTCAGGCTTTCTTGGATGATGCATCCTTCTTCAACCCAGTCCAGTCCAGTTTCTACCCTGGCCATGGGATGAAGACAGCATTGGTTGCCCTCACGGATGACCTCCGGAGACACCTGGATTGGGGTGGGTCAGCGCTGCTGTTGCTTTTAGACCTAACGGCAGCATTTGACATGGTCGACCACGACCTTATGACCTACCGCCTCGCCGACATAGGGGTGTGGGAACCTGCCTTACAATAGTTTCCTACATGGTCGGGGAAAGAGGGTGGAGCTTAGGGAGAGGATCTCCCTGTGGTACCCACTGGAATGTGGAGTGCTGCAGGGGGCGATCCTCTCACCAATGCTATATAACATCTACATGCGCCCCCTCACCCAGCTGGTCCGGGGGGTTGGGCTAGGTTGCCACCAGTCTGTGGATGGCACCCAGCTCTGTGGCTGGACAGCTGCCCAGACCCTGCCCCAGAGAACTTGGACAGGGCTGGGTTGCTACAGCAGAGTCGGTTGGAATTGAATCCAGAGAAGATGGAGGTCCTTTACATGACCCCGGGGGGTGGGGTGGAGTTGGGAATCAGGCTCCCTGCCTTGGATGGGGTACCGTTGGTGCTGGTCGAGAAGGCGAGGAGCCTAGGGTTGACTTTCTATGGTGGCCCAGGTTACCACACTTGCCAGGTTGGCCTTTTATCACCTCCGGCAGATCAGGCAAATGGTTCCCCATATCCTCCCCCCCCACCGGACTTGGCTACAGGGACCCACGCAATGGTTACTTCTGTACTACTGTAACTTGCTTTACACAGACCTACTCCTGAAGCTGATCCAGAAGCTCCAGCTAGTGCAAAATGCAGCAGCGCGCATGCTGACTGTGACGTCTGCGAGGGGAATCATTCAGCCGGTGCCACGCCAATTGCACCAGCTACCGATTGAGTACCAGATCCGTTTCAAGGTGTTGGTATTGACCAACATGTCTGGTAAAGTAAAGGTAAAGGTTCCCTTGCTCGAAAGCCAGTCGAATTCGACTCTAGGGTTGCGGTGCTCATCTCCGTTTCCAAGCCGAAGAGCCAGCGCTGTCCGAAGACGTTTCCGTGGTCATGTGGCTGGCATGACTAAACACCAAGGCACATGGAACGCTGTTACCTTCCCACCGAAGTGGTACCTATTGCTGTCAAATACCACAGTTATTCAGACTATCTTTTAAAAAAAACCCACGAAACCGTGTGTTGAGATTTCTGTCTTGCTCAGATCGTCAGCCTTTATTTGTTCCTTTCCATCATTGTCTAAAATTTGTAATTCTCTCCCTTGCAGCAGCGAGAATCCCCAGCTGCTGAGGTGTTTGGAAACAACAGCTTTCATGGCGTTTTTTTGCTTATCAGGCAAGCTCTGCTGTTATTACAGATTATTTATTCATGACAGTCCCTGGCCTTCCCCCCCCCCATTTTTGTATTTTGAGGGGTTTTTTTTGCATTTTTTGCATCATCCAGGTGATTTGGGGAATCGTTTAATCCAAACAAGGCATTTTAAAGGAGCCCATTCAAGGTGCAAATCGACCAGGATGTAAAATCTCCCACATGAGATCGAGGGTGATTCTGCATCTAGCATTTGCTCCAAATTTTCTCAACTGGGAGAAAAAAAGTGCAGCTCAAAACCATATCCAGATACCTCGGGGGAGTGCTGCCGTACAATCTGCATCTAGCACTTGCTCCGCTGTTTTACCAGACCCACGCTGGAACAGAAATCCCCCTCTACATTGCATACCACTTTCACTTTGATGGATTGTCGGATTTTACGGCAGTGTCCAGACTGCATTCCGGCTTTCAGTGCGTTTGATCTCTCTGTTTTATGGTAGCTAAGCTGCCATGGAGGTTGCGGGGGTCAGTTGTATTCTAATCGCCTTTGCATTCCTTCTGTGCTTCTTCACTGCTGTAACACTTATCTCTAAGTTCTGCAGGTGGTGGGATGTTGATGTCTAGTTCTAAGGGACCCGTGGGAGCGAGCTTGGTTCCCAGCTTCAGCGCTAATGGTCGGAGCGCCTTCTCCCGTGCGCGGGAGTGTGGCTAATTGGCCAGGGCAGTGGGGGGGGTGCATATGAATACCCTATATCCTATTATGTCCCAGGGGCAGCCACCATTCTTAACAGTGCCTTTGTTAATGCATCTATAGCTCTTCAATAAAGTATTACCTTTCCTGATAAGCGTGTACTACGTTGTTGGCTGTGGAACCTGACAGGTAGCTGTCTGCATAGATTTATAGCTCTTTTATGGCCATTCAGGGGTGACTCTGCAGTCAGTATGGCATTGGCCTGGGGTATTTGAATGTGGTTTTGAGCCACATCTTTTTCTGTTCCGGCTTGAGTTTGATAAACCAGCGGAACAAATGCTAGATGCCGACTGGGGCACTGACGGGCAGAGTCACCCCTGAACAGCCATAAAACGGCCATAAATCCATGCAGAAGGTACCACCATAACATCCGAGGATCGAGAAAAGTGAAAGTGGCACGGAGTGTGGAAGCAACGATAAAACCCAGTGATCAAAGGAAGTGAAACCAGCATGAAATGCAGAGGAGGATTTTTATTTCAAAATGGGTTTCATAAAACCATGACATGACAAGCCAATGCAGAATCAGCCCTCGTCAGCTGGCTAAAGGAAGGAAAGAAAAAACAGCCATTTCCTGGTGTCAGGTAGCCCTGTTATGGATCTGGAATGCGGAGGGGGTTTCCTCCTCCTTGTTCTCAGCTCTACCCCGTCCCGCCAATGTGTGCTAATCTCAGGCTTGACCTTGTAGTCTCCAGTTGCAATTACTGGGCTGGAAACACAATGGCTTTTTGCTCTTTGCTTGAGTTGCCAAGCACAGCAATTATAACCATTGGATTCTGCTCATTGGGGGGGATGTCTGATTTTTCTATAAGTCAGAGGCTCTTATTGTTGTTCAGTTGCACAGTCGAGTCCGACTCTTCGCGACACCATGAACCAGATCCCGCCAGGCCCTCCTGTCTTCCGCCGTCCTCTGAAGTTGGCTCAATTTCATGTTCGTTGCATCTATGACACTGTCTAACCATCTCATTCTTTGCCGTCCCTGTCTTCTTTGACCTTCAATCTTTCCCAGCCTCAGGGTCTTCTCCAGTGAGTGCTCCCTTTTCATTGGGTGGCCAAAGTATTTGAGCTTCAGTTTCATTATCTGGCCTTCCAGGGAACAGTCAGGGTTGATTTCTTTTAGGATTGACTGATTTGATCTTTTTGCGGTCCAAGGGACTCTCAAGAGTCTTCTCCAGCACCATAGTTCAAAAGAATCTATTCTTCGGCGCTCGGCCTTCCTTATAGTCCAGCTCTCGCAGCCATACATGACTACTGGGAATACCATTGCTTTGACCATGCGGACTTTTGTTGGCAGGGTGATGTCTCTACTTTTTATCATGCTGTTTAGGTTCGCCATCGCTTTCCTCCCAAGGAGCAGGCGTCTTTTAATTTCATGGCTGCAGTCACAGTCTGCGGTGATCTGGGATCCCAGAAACGTGAAGTATGTCACTACTTCCACGACTTCCCCTTCTATTTGCCAAGGAGTGATGGGGCTGGATGCCATAATCTTAGTTTTTTTGATGTTGAGCTTCAAGCCCACTTTTGCGCTCTCCTCTTTTACCCTGAGCAAGAGGCTCTTTAGGTCCTCTTCACTTTCTACCATTAGAGTGGTATCGTCTGCATATCTGAGGTTGTTGATCTTTTCCCCAGCAATCTTAATTCCCACATTTGATTCATCCAGGCCAGCATTTCGCATGATGTACTCTGCATATAGATTAAATAAGCAAGGTGACAATATACATCGTCGTACTCCTTTTCCTATGCTGAACCAATCAGTTGTTCCATATCCGGTTCTAACTATCGCTTCTAGGCCCTTATACAGGTTTCTCAAGAGATATGTGAGGTGGTCTGGTACTCCCATCTCTTTAAGGACCTGCCATAGTTTTTTGTGATCAACACAGTCAAAGGCTTTAGCATAGTCAGTGAAGCAGAAGTAGATATTTTTCTGGTATTCTCTTGCTTTCTCCATAATCCAGCGAATGTTGGCAATTTGATCTCTAGTTCCTCTACCTCTTCGAAACCCAGCTTGTACTTCTGGTAGTTCTCTATCCATATACTGTTGAAGCCTAGCTTGTAGGATCTTGAGCATGACCTTGCTAGTGTGTGATATCAGTGCTCTTATACTGAAGGCTATTTTGACACAAGCTGTATACGTGATTCATTAGTACTGGATCCATCAATAAACACTTATCTTCTTATGAAGCCTTGAGTGGTGTGACCTGACTGATGACCCTGACACCTGGTTCAGCTCTGGCTATGGCCTCTCCTCTTATGGTGGTGGAAAGTCACAGTTGACTTATGGGAACTCCACAGGGGTTTTCAAGGCAAGAGACTTTCTTCTTTCAAGGCGAGAGATGTTCAGAGGTGGTTTGCCATCACCTGGCTCTAAATAACAACCCTGGACTTCCTTGATGGTCTCCCATCCAAATACTAACCAGGGCCGACCCTGCTTAGCTTCTGGGATCTGATGGGCTTGGCCCCGCCTGGGCTATCCAGGTGTGGGCCCTCCCCTCCCCTCATGCTGGGTTGATACCCTAATTTTACAAGAGACGATATGCAAAATGCTTTGGCAATGCCAGATGCTGTGATAAAGTAAAGGATCGACGCAGCATTCTTTTAGCACATAACTGCACATTGTTTGTGACCCGCATTTGGCTTAACAGGTGTAAAAACCCCAGTCCAATAACCCTCAACAACTCTCTTTTGGCTGTGAAAGTTTTGTTGAATTGCATACCAGATCCAGAAAGTCACGTGTTAGAACTGAAGACTTTTGGCGGGTACAATCATATTATAGGAAATTCGGGCAAATCCCATCCATCCCCCAGGTGCACGTCACAACCATACTCCACCTAATTACCATGGTTTCCCACAAGCGCTGCTCCGCGCTCACTCCTCCCTTTTGCCCTGATGGTACGTGTCAATTTCACACAAGCTGCTGCACGGCCGCATTTTGCCCTGAAGCTTTGTGCGATTTTCCCCGCGTCTACTCAATCCTAAAAAACCCAGGATTGAGTAGACGTGGGGAAAATCACACAAAGCTGCGGGCCAAAAAGAAGAGTGAGCGTGGAGCAGCGCTTGTGGGAAATCACCCCATGTCAACCAGGAGAGATATACGTCCTGGTAATCTAGAGTCCCGAGATGGCACAAGAATGTGTTCAAGGCCACCTTCCCCTGGGAAGCGAAAGAGGAGGGGAAGGGTTTTGACTTGTGGAAAAGTTACATCTTCTAAAAGCAAAGGTCTCACTCACTCACTCACTCCCTCCCTCCCTCCCTCACCCCCACATGCAGGAATGGCCTCCCCCCAAGAATTATGGCAACCCAAGTAAGCGCAGCATAGCAGGGTTTGACAACAGGGAATATTAAGGGATACTATCCTCTGCTGGCTGAAGTACCTAAACCCTTGGACTATTTGTCGGTAAGAAGATGTTGCAATTTACCTTCCTGGACCAGCATATGAATGCTATCATAAGCAGAGTTAAGTAAAGGTAAAGGTTTCCCTTGCTCGAAAGCCGGTCAAATCCAACTCTAGGGATGCGGTGCTCATCTCCGTTTCCAAGCCAAAGAGCCAGCACTGTCCAGAGATGTTTCCGTGGTCATGTGGCCAGCATGACTAGATGCCAAGGTGCATGGAACGCTTCTGCAGCTTAGCGGTCTGCAGCTTAGCGTCTTAACCACTTGAGCCACCGCAGCCTCTAAGCAGAGTTACACCCTTCTAATTCAGTTAAAGTGAATGGGCTTTGAAAAGTGTTAGCTCTGCTTGGAACAGCTTGCACATCTGTCTCGTCTTTGTCTCCCCTGCTCCTCCAAGAAGCTTAAAACGATTCTTCCACCGTCATTTTATCTTCTCGACATCTCTAAGCTGCGGTGACTCCAGTGGTTAAGATGCTGAACTGCAGGCTGTGGCAGGTCAGTAGTTCAGCAGTTCGAGACCCGAGTGTGCCGCATGACGGAGTGAGCTCCCGTCTCTGGTTCCAGCTCCTGCCAACCTAGCAGTTCGAAAGCAAGAAATTGCAAGTAGATAAATAGGTACCGCTTCAGTGGGAACGGAACAGCGTTCTGTGCGCCTTGGTGTTTAGTCATGCCGGCCCCATGACCACGGGAACGTCTTCAGACAGCGCTGGCTCTTCGGCTTTGAAACGGAGATGAGCACCACAACCCTAGAGTCGGATTCGACTGGCTTTCGAGCAAGGGAACCTTTACCTTTTTAAGCCAAGATGGAGTGACCAGCCAAAGGCTAGCTACTGGCCAAGCAGGGATTCAAATTCAGACTCCCCTGTCCACGTCCACCCTCAACCACATGCTGGCTCTCATGATCCGTTGGTCCAGCCATGTTTCAAGTGGGGTTGCCACCTTCAGGTAGGGAAATTCCTGGAGATTTGGGGGTGAAGCCTGGGGAAGGAGCGTTCACTCAGGAGGGATCCTCTGAAGTAGGTGGGGTGTGGGAAATTTCCTTGATTCCCCCCCCCCCCCACCCCCCCCCCCCCCAGCAACCATTTTTTCCAGGGGAACTGATCCACGTAGTCTGGAGAACAGCTGTAATTCTCGGAGATCTCCATGCCCCACCTGGAGGTTGGCAGCCCTAAATTCCAAGAAACAGAAGAAGACACATTGTTCATTACTGCTTTTCTGCCGAGAGTGCAAACTGGTGCATGAGGCTATAGAAAATATGGATAAGAACATAAGAACATAAGAGACGCCAATGTTGTTGTTTTTTTGTTTTTTTTTTAAAAAAAATTTTTTATTAGGTTTTTCACAACATTTTTTACACCACTTAACATTTTCTGTTATATTATATCCAAACAAGACATCGTTATATCACAAATCTTTAACATCTTTTGCTTCTTCCCCCCCCCTAACAACATTCCATTCTTGTATTTTCATTAAGTAGTGTTCTGCGTTTGAACCTTACACTTATCTCTATTCAGACTAGCCTAGTTTTGCCTGTTCTTCACGTCTTTCCACAGCCTAGTTCTAGTTGGTTGTAATCCTTCTTATCCTTAACCAATTATATACTACTTCCCATTTTATAAAAATAAAAGTGCCACTATCACCAGAGATCTTTATACTGAATATGATCCCGGAAGATTTGAAAAAACAGGAACATATAATTATATATATAATTACAGCAGCGAGAATCTTGATTGCAAAAAAATGGAAGTCTAGTATTATACCCTTAATAAAAGAATTAAAAGATAAGATCTTAGAAATAGTAGAGATGGACAGAGTAAATACGGAGTTAAAGCCAATGTTGGATCAGGCCAAAGGCCCATCTAGTCCAACACTCTGTATCACACAGTGGCCAGAAATACCAGTGCCATCAGGAGGTCCACCAGTGGGGCCAGGACATTAGAAGCTAGAATTGTTGTGAATCTGCAGATTCGGGTATCTTCAGAGGGCAGCCTCCTTCACCTGCAGGAGAAGAGCCAAAAAGATTGGGGAGGGGGGGTGAGCTTTCAAGAGCCAATAGCTTCATCCGATAACTTAATCAGAGCAAGGGTTGCCAGGTCCTACCTGACTGCCAGTGGGGGGACTCCCAGTTGTTCCTTGAGGTCTTATTTGGCCTCAAAACCATAGAGTTTTTGCCCAAAACCTAGAACATCACCCCTGACATTAGAAATGCAATGACGTCACTCACACCGGTGGCGCTGGGAGGGAGCTTCTCAGCGTGGGGCTTCTCCCACCAGCCAACAGGGCCGTGGTGGATTGGGCCCCCCAAAACTGGAGGATCTTCTGGCCCCACTGAGGGAATGGCAACACTAATCAGAGCTTTGACTCCCAAGAGCTTATACTCCCAAAATCTTTTTGGTCTCTAAGGTGCTTCTGGACTTGAATCTAGATCCTGATACAAATACCATACATCTACTTTTTTTACACACACACACACACAATGTAGTGGATAAGCAGCATACTTTGTCAGTGTTTTCTGGTAAGATGTGGTAAAGTAAAGGTAAAGGTTTCCCTTGCTCGAAAGCCAGTCGAGTCTGACTCTAGGGTTGTGGTGCTCATCTCTGTTTCAAAGCCGAAGAGCCAGCGTTTCTGTGGTCATGTGGTTGGCATGACTAAACACCAAGGCGCACAGAATGCTGTTACCTTCCCACCGAAGTGGTCCCTATTTATCTACTTGTAATTTCTTGCTTTCGAACTGCTAGGTTGGCAGGAGCTGGAACTAGAGATGGGAGCTCACTCCATCATGTGGCACCCTGGGTCTCGAACTGCTGAACTACCGACCTTCCACAGACTGCAGTTCAGCATCTTAAGCTTATATGCCACAGTCAGAAAACGTAGATAATGGTGGGTTCTCTTGTAAATCTCTCTGGGTTGGATCCTGGCTAAATTTTCCCATAGCAGTGCGAGCTGGAGCCTTTGGGCGCCAATTCACCCACCACCACCTTTCCTGGTGCCCACAAAATATTTTTAGAAAGTGGGTGAGGTCAGGTGGGGCTTTTGCCTTGGAAGGGTATGGATTGGCCATTGGAGATCTGTTTGGCAGTGCAGATTTCTTAAGATGTTTCTACAGCAGCAACTGCCACCACATCACTGGGTGACTAAAAGTAAGCTGTGGCAGCCATTTTGTGGCTGGTTTTGCCTTCTGTGACAGCCATTTTGTGGCTGTGCTCTCTACCCTGTGTCAGAATTCTAAGGTGCCCGAAGGCACAAAAAGTTTGGGGGCCCCAGAATTACATTCACGGGATCCCTAATTGGTTGGGAATCACATAATTAAGCCCTTTAAGGTTACAAAAGTCACTGATACAGCAGTGTATCTGAGAACAATGGCTGTGGGAAATTGTGAGGAACGGGCAAAAGATTAGATTGTTGGGGTTTTTTGGTTCTCATGGACCCTTCGAAACAGAAACTTTAGCTTTGAAAATCTCTCAGCCAAGCAGATCCACACTTCACCAATGCTACTGCAGTGAACGGAACAGCTTCAGCAGTCAGAGTACCTCTAGTCGTAACAGCTGTGAAAGGTAGCCGCAAATAGCCCCCCGAAGATATTCGCCTGCCTAGCCGCACTCGTTCCCCCTAATTACTTCACTGTCTCCAATCTCCTTTGCTCTTCTTCAGTCCCCCAGGGAACATACTGAATCTTCCTTCCAGGAAATCCCCAGAGCAAGAAGCACCATCTTTCTTCACCGTTCTGTCCCAAGGCAAGAATTTGCTCAAGTATCAGTTCCGATTTGCATCCCATTTAGACATGTTCTTGAAAATACAGAACCCGTGCCAATATTAGACATTTTCTGATTTAACTTGAGCGACGTTCACCGATTATATTTTAAAGTTCAGGCAAGTATGAGGTGTCCAGCTGTGGACTTTGAGAGTGGGAGAAATTTCCCCAGTGGGAAGTGGTAGGCGGGACAGGTCAGGGTTTCTCTGTTCCATCTGCTCTCCCCGACCATTTCTCCTTCAGCCTAGGAAAGTGGCTGGAAATAGCTTGCAGCTAGAAAAAACAGGTCAAGGACAGGGTTGCCAGCCCTGGGCTGGGGAATTCCTGGAGATTTGGGGGTGCAGCCTAGGAAGGGTGCAGCTGGGGTAGAGGAGGGATGTCACTGTGTTATAATGCCATACAGTCCACCCTTCAAAGCAGCCCTTTTCTTCAGGGGAACTGATCTCTATAGGTTGGAGACCCAATGGAATTCTGGGATATCTCCAGGCCCCACCTAGAGGTTGGCAACCATAGTAGGGTAAGGGTTAGACACCACACACGAATACAGTTACCAGGAGTCATTTTGTAGAAAAAGAGGTGGATGAGCTCATTAGCATAACTCATTAGCATAACTAATTTGCATACACCACACCCCCTGACATCACTGGAAGTGTGTCAGAAGGCAACACCCACCACTCAGGCTCTACTGGACTTTTTTGGATTCCTAGCTATTGGGGGTGGCTCAGTATTGCCCTGGCCCAATTATCAACCGGTTATAGGGTTGCTGTCTCTGGGTTGGGAAATACCTGGTGATTCTGGGGGTGGAACCAGAGGAGGGTGGCATTTGAGAAGGGGAGGGACTTCATTAGGATACAATGCCATAGAGCCCGCCCTCCAGGGCTACCATTTTCTCTGTGGGAATGGATCTCTGTTATCTGGAGATCAGTTGAAAAAGGGGGAGAATCTCCAGGCCCCAACTGAAGATTGGCAACCCTAACAAGGTGCAAACACATTGTCACATGTGTAATTGTGGCGCCGCAAATAGCCACACTCCCCTACCCCCTGCGCTTTCCGGCCCATGTGACCGGGACCTGAGACACCTTTGGGTAGTGAAGGGCAGGGTATAAATCCAATCTCTTTTTCTCTTCTTCTAGTTGTTCTAGATTTTCCAGGCTGCTGTTCTAGATTTTCCAGACTTGATGGACCTTTGGTCTAGTCCAGCAGGGCCCTTCTTTTGTTCTTATGGCATGTTGTTGTCTTTTTCCTAGGCCTCTCCCATTGCCAAGTGTCCCAGAGATTCCAGGCATATCCCTGGAAACCCTACGTGTACATTACAGGAGCTCTCGTCTGAGAGCAGAAATGGGGTACAGCTAGGGCTGCCAACCTCCAGGTAGGGCCTGGAGATTTCTTGCAATTACAACAGATCACCTGCACAATCTCAATAGCCATGCCATATAACCACACATTCTTTCACACATCTAAGTGGAAGAGCTAGACTTCAAGTCGCCTGCTTTACGGCTACATGGGCCATGTCATGTACATCATGGAGAAGCTGGAGGTTTGGGTCATGTGACTACAGGCGTCGCCTCCAAGCTTCTAGCCAATCCTATGTTGCAGCTATGACAACTAAGTTTTGGACACACCTATGTCTACTCGCAGTTGGCTCCTGGCCAGGGCTAATTTGTGACTAGATTGGGGTTTAATTGGCTTGTCCCTTGGAGGAGAGCCCTCTGTTTCTGCTCTCTCTCTGCTGCTCTTGTGTGCTGTTCACCTGAAATGCTGTCCTGCCATACTGTCTAAGGGAGAACAAAGGGTTGCTTTGTGCTCTAGAGCACATGGAGGGCAAAGAGGGGATTTTCCTCCTCATAATCCCTTGGTGATACCTGGATTATCACAATGGACAATCTTGACCTCTTGGAAGCTCCTGCATGTGGTAACTATGAATTATTGTTTAGTCAAGGCAAACTCCCCTAGCCTTTCTTGTTTTGAAATCCTTCTGGTCTATGCTAAGCTCTGACTGAATAAACATTATTCTTGTTTCTAACTGGTCTTTGATGTAACTAGGATTCCAAGCCTATTTCCTGTGCCTAGCTGGCCACACGCTACCATTGAGCATTGAGTGTGCGTCTCTGAGGAGGTGCTAGTGTGTTCTGTCCCAGAGGCTAACCCAAAGGTTTAGAATCCCTCCCTTGGGGAAAAGCCGGGACTAGTTGAAAAGGGATTCTGGTGGCAAAATGTTCTAAAATCCAGAGAGGGTAGGCTGCCTCTCTGGGTTGTTGTGTAATGTATTGGAAAAGTATAGGCTTCCCTTCATTTCTGGACAGGCTTGAGGGGCAGAAACCTATACATGGTGGCAGCGGTGGGATATTGATTTCTAAATGTCTCCTGCATTCTTCTGTTCTGTCTTTTGGTAACAGGCTGTGCCTTACTTCCTGTTACAAGCCAAATGGTAGGCCCATAGCCTCAGTTGCATGCCATAAACCCACATTCTTTCACACGTTCATGCCATAGGGCAGACCTCAGGCAAACAGTCATGTACGCAATGAAGTTTGGGGTTTGGGAGCCATGTGACTGCAGGCGTGGTTTCCAAACTCCCAGCCTATCCCCAGTTGTCCCCATGACGACCAAAAAATTGGCAACACACCCTGCTACTCCTGATTGGCTGATGGCCACAGCTAGTCATGATTAGATTGGGGTATAATTGTCTGATCCCGTGGAAGAGAGCTCTCTCTGTTCCTGCTTGTGAGCTCTCTGATGGACACCTGAAATGCTGCCCTGCCATGTGGTCTGTTGGAGAACAAAGGATTGCTTGGTGAGCTGAGCACATGACGTGCAAAGATGGAATTGTTCCTAAAAATCCCTTGGCACCTAACTGGACTGTATCCTGGACACTTTTGGAACATGGACACTGTACTGGTAAATATGCACCTCTAATGTGTAGTTAAGCCAAACTGCCCTAGCCTTTCTTGTTTTGAATCCTTGTAGTCTAATTGCAATACTCTGTGCTGAATAAAATATTATTCTGGTTTCTAACTTGTCTTGATGTTGTAATTGAGTTTATTTATTTATTTATTTATATATTTGTTCGGCTTGATATACCGCCCTAACCCCCGTGGGGGTCTCTGGGCGGTTTACATTGAGGGTGCTAGTCACAGTTTATATCCCTAACTTCTTGGCCACATTAGTAGGAGGGGGGGGGACATCCTACCGGCACCCTGGTGGAGGCAGGTATTCTTTGGCTTGGCTTCATCCCGGCTATGCAGAGGCTGTTGTTTCTGCTGGCGCTTAGTTCTGGTACGGAATCGACGTCCTCTCCCGGCCCAGGCTTGGGTCCTTCCGGCTCTGCCTGCGCTTAGTTCTAAGCCTAAATCTTGCAGCCTGAACACTGACCACATATGCCACCATTGAGCATTAAGAGTGCATCTCTCAGAAGGTGCTAGTGTGTTCTGTCCCAGAGGCTAACCTAAAGGTTTGGAATCCCTCCCTTGGGGAAAAGCCGGGACTAGTTAAAAAGGAATTCTGGTTGCTTATTGTTCTGAAATCCAGAGAGGATATCATACTACATGGGCTGTTGTTAAATGTATTGAAAAAGTATAGGCTCCACACACCCCCGCATTCCTGGACAGGCTTGAGGGGCAGGAACCTATACACCCTACGTGTACATTACAGGAGCTCTCGTCTGAGAGCAGAAAGGGGGTACAGCTAGGGCTGCCAACCTCCAGGTAGGGCCTGGAGATTTCTTGCAATTACAACAGATCTCCAGATGGTAGAGATCAGATCACCTGGAGGAGATGGCCGCTTTTGAAGGCAGTCTCTAAATGGCATTATGGAGAACCAGAGAAGTCTTCTTTAGAATGGTTGACTTATGCACAGTAAATTTGAGAGCTTTGGTTCCAGGAAAAATATGTCTGCCTGAAGAAGTATTTGTCAAAACACGCAATTTTTGCCTACGAGGCGTGTTGCTTGCTTTGATGCTTGCTGAAACACTTTGTGTGGAAAATACAACTACCTGCTGCATTTTTCATCATTTATGACCGTTGCAACTTTCATCGGTCCTTTATCAGGAGCAAGATAGTCTACAGCATTGGAATAGGTCTTTGTAGCTGTGGACTTTTCTATTAGTAGATACAATGTACTTTAGGTTTTTGTATGTGTATAAGATGTTTATATGTCTTTATTGCAAGTAAATCAATATATGAAGATACAAGTACATATTAGTAGAAGTGTGTTTTGTTCTATCACGGTGTTTCTTTATGGTTGTCTAGCTTTGCCATGTTCCCTGTGTGTGTAACCACCAGGTAGGGCCTGGAGATTTCCTGCAATTACAACTGATCTCCAGATGGTAGAGATCAGATCACCTGGAGGAAATGGCCGCTTTTGAAGGCGGTCTCTAAATGGCATTATACCTCCACTGAAGCCCCTCCCCTCCACAAACCCTCTCCTCCCTGGGATCCTCCCCCAGGTCACCGGGAAATTCCCAGCCCAGAGTTAGTAACCCTACATGCAACTCCCTCATGACTTTCCTCTGGTGGCAAGCCCTGGTTTGCTTCTCTATTAGAGTTGCTAACCTCCAGGTAGTGACTGGAGATCTTCTATTAACTGATCTCCAGGGAATAGAGATCAGTTCTCCTAGAGAACCTGGACTCTTTGAAGGTGGACTCTATGGCACTGAACCCTCCTGAACTCTCTCCTTTCCCCAAATACTGCCCTCCTCTGACTACATTCCTCCTCCCCCCAAATCTCCAGGTGTTTCCCAACCCAGAGCTGGCAACCCTGTTCTCTATGAGCTCGCAGGGCTCTTTTTGTAGCAGGAGCTCCTTTGCATATTAGGCAACACACCCCTAATGTAGCCAATCCTCTGAGAGCTTACAGAGCTCTTCTTACAGGGGCTACTGTCAGCTCTTGGAGGATTGGCTACATTACGGGTGTGCTGCCTAATATGCAAAGGAGTTCCTGCTACCAAAAGAGTCATCTGTTTGTCTGTCTGTCATCTATCTATGTATCTTCTATCAATCCTGAGACATCTCTTTTTGTAGCAGGAACTCCTTTGCATATTAGGTGACACACCCCTAATGTAGCCAATCCTCCAAGAGCTTGCAGAGCTCTTCTTACAGGGGCTGCTGTAAGCTCTTGGAGGATTGCTTACATTAGGGGTGTGTCGCCTAATATGCAAAGGAGGTTCCTGCTACAAAGGGAGCCCTGAATTGAGCTGTGAAATCCAGTCTCTGCAGAGACCATTAACATTTCCCCCTCATGTTCCTTTCCCCACCACCGCTTTGTTTGTCCTTCCAGATCCCAGCATGATTGTTTTATTTTGAAATATAACTGGCTGATTTTGTATTCCCCCCCCCCCAAAGTTTATTGCATATTGCTTGGGAGGGTTATTGCTGTGCTATCCTTCTAATGGAATTTTGCCTGTATTAACAGTATGTTCTCTCAACCTCAACATGTTATTGTTTGGAAGAGTAATTCATGCAGTGAAAAAAATGTCCCTGAGAAGATTAATCAATTTTCTCAGCCGCGGATAATGATAAGCGAGAGGTAGCAGCATCCAAATGTCCTCCATTTCAGTCTCAGAGCAGATATTTTGGCGGTTTGCGTCGAGCACATTTAGCTCTGCCGTTTGAGTGACAACACAAGCCATGAAGGGGAGGTGGCGTCTTGATGTTGCCAATTAATGTCCACGACCCATTTATTTCCGTGCTAGCACAAACGCCTGTCACACGACACAAAAGTGCTCACAGAGGGACATGATAGGGAAGTTCCAACAGTGTTCTCAGGAACCCTGGCGTACCTCATAAGCTTATCAGGGCCTCCTCAAGGACAGGTGGGAACAAGGGGAGGTACCGTCGCAAGAACATTGGAAGCAGTGTTCCCTCAAAGCGGAGTTCGTGTGAGCTAGCTCACAGTTCTTTAGCCTCCGGCTCACACGTTTTTGTCTTACTTAGGTCAGGAAGGAGGTCTCCAGAGCAAACTGATTTATGCAGCAGCCGAATCGCTGGCTCACAGCTTTAATGCCAGCAGCTCACAAAGTAGAATTTTTGCTCACAAGACTCCACAGCTTAGAGGGAGCATTGAACGGGAGTGCTGATGCATCGACAGTGCGACACCTTTTCCGGGATGAACCCTGAAGTGACATCACACCACTCCGGGATTAAGGTTTTCTCCCGCATCCTACACAAGGGTGAGATTCCTTCCAGGTTTGCCCCAGAAATGGCATCATGCCATCAGTGTGATAGCAGTTTACCCCCCCTTATGTTTTACCCCGTTGGCCTACCAAGTTGTAGGTAGAGTTCTGGCAATGGGAGATCTCCCGCTATTTCTTTATCAATTTATTATTTATTAATGATGTATACTTAAACTATAACTATAAAAATACATCAAACTAACTAGCAGCAGCTGTATCAGTTGTTATTTTTCCCAGTTGCTGCATTTGCTCTTATTTTTCTAGCCGCTAGAGCAAAAAGTGCCATCCTGTTGGAAACAAAAGAATCTGCATCTGACAACATAAACATTAGTTTATCAGAGTCAGAAACAAGGTGGAGACCAGACAATATGTTGGCGAGAAATTTTCCTCTTGGTTCCGAGTAATGTTGGTCCCAGGCCACGCAAGGCTTTAAAGATCAATTCCAGTACCTTTAAGCGGATCCGGTACTCAATCGGCAGCCAGTGCAATTGGCACAGTGCCGGCTGAATGTGTGCCCGCATAGGCAACGCGGTCAGCAGGTGTGCCGCTGCATTTTGCACCAGCTGAAGATTGGTAACCCTATGTGTGACTCAGACTGGGTGGAAAATGTTAAGAGCTGTGGAACATGTTACCCTGAGAGTTCGGCGGGGCTCCGTGCATGCATTCTTTTCCCCACAAGGCTCTCGATCTTTGCATTCCCAGGGCATTTCAGAAGGCGCTGTTGGAGGTTTGAAACTTCCATTTGGATTCTGCAGGTTTCAAACATTGCTCCCTGGTTCTTAAATGAAACACTGCCCATTATGCATCCTTTTGTTACTTTTTAAAAGAGAGGCGACTAATACATTTCATCCTTAAAAAATGGACAGATGCGTTAAAAGCATGAATATCTATAATCTATACATGTATCGATAAGGACAAAAGAAGGTTCATTAAGAGAAGGCTTTTGCCTCAGTTTGTAAAAAGAAAGATTGGTGAATGTTATGTGTTTTATCGACAGGCCAAACAACTTGTGGCCTTTCCGATGGGATTATGTCCTGGTCTGAAGTGAATTTTAGATTAGAGAGCTCTTTTGCCAATAGAGTAATACAACAAATGGATATCTAACGGGGGGGGGGGGAATCAGTTGGTTTAAAAACACATGGAAATGATGTCCCATGTGTCTTTTTGTTTTCTGTCTCATCCATAGGCATGAGAGCCAGTTTGGTGTAGTAGTTAAGAGCAGCATACTCTAATCTGGGAGAACTGGGTTTGATTGCCTTCTCCTCCACATGCAGCCAACTTGGGTGGCCTTGGGTCAGTCACAAGTTATTTCAGAGGTGTTCTCTCAAGAGCAGTTCTCGAAAGAGCTCTCTCTCAGCCCCACCTACCTCTCAGGGTGCCCATTGTGGGGAGAGGAAGGAAGGAGATTGTAAATCACTCTGAATCTCCTTCGGGTAGTGAAGGGTGGGGTATAAATCCAATCTCCTCCTCCCTCTCCATCTTCTACAGTCAAGACATTAAAGGGGTCTGAGTGAGATCTTTGGTGCACAGTATCTGTCTATATTCTGAGACTAGTTTCTTAATGCTTTCATGGGCATAAATATGCTTAATGTATTTATTTATTATATTCAACTTGTTAGGCTGCACTTTCTTGCAAGCAGGGCTCAGGGTGACTTACATTAGCGCAAACACAATAACAATGCATTCAATAACATAAAAAACTGCTAAAATCATTACTCAAGTAATACATTACACTGTCTAAGATGATGAGAAATTTCTGTTCCAACCATGTAGTATGAATGGGAATATAAAGATTTTTTTATATAGGTTTTTTTCTTCTTGATTGTTCATATTCATATTTCTCTGGTTTTTATGGATTTCTCTTTAAGTAATATTTTATTAGGATGTTAGAAAGGCCTGTTATATAAAAGGCTTTCCTCTTGTAGGTCTGAAATTGTTAGCAGACAACATAATAGGTACAAAGTCCATGATTCTGTAGTTCTTAAGGGGAAAACCTTGCAATGTCTGGGTCAGAGACGATTTTAGTCTCGTATCAGTAATGGATACTTTTGTTTGGG